>NC_053024.1:693686006-693826006 GCF_003073215.2 Triticum urartu
AATTAAATCGACCGTATCTTTTCCGTTTTATTCTTCATATTCTTCACTGATGAATGTGTTGATTTAGCAGGTATATGCCTATTATATTCCTATTTTCTCAATTTATTCTCCATTATACAGGGATTGCTGCAACACGCAAATTAATAGGTGAGGCTACTTTGGCCGGTCACCGGATCGCTGGCGTCAGTGCATCCATGTTTGACAAAAGGAAACTACAGATGTGTCCATGTTTGACAAAAGGAAACTGCAGATTTAGCAGGTACATACAAAGACCAGAAGTATGCAACAGTTTTATGTTAAACGATGTCTGCATGGTTAAGAAACTAAGCATACGCCCATGCATGATAGTTCATAGGTAAGGCCAATAGGCCATAGTTGTTTAAAACATACGAGTTCTCTATTGTTGGTTCTTAATTATGATAGGATCCGTACATGCTACTGATAAATTTAAAAATATGCCTCCTTTGATCCTACCTCCACAATCCCCTACAAACACATACTTTATACTGGTATATGCCACGGCAAACAAAAATGATGACTTAAACAGTGCGGCCAAGGACGAACGCACGAATTTGTGATTGTGATGCAGGATGAATTATGTGTTTGTAATTTGCTCTTTTAAATCTGCCCTTGGTAAGTTTTTTCTGTCTCTATACAAAAACAGAAGAAGGAGCATTTTGCATGATGAAAACTCATTTCAAAATGAATGTCTATGATGAGACGATGACTATCAGTACATGGTCAATGACCAACAATTATTCAGTTGGTTTTAGTTTTTGTAATTATTATGGCATACTGATTCTGGACTGCATGTGCATGGCTGATTGCATTTGAACCATATTTGGGGTGCCGACAGGCTGCAGCATCAAGCATGGCCAAACAAGTAATATTGTCCGGAGTGTATGCATGAGCTTGAGACAATGAGGCACCTATTGTGCCTCTACCAGGTAAGGTTGCCAAGGAGATTTGGACTAAGACCTAGCATATATAGCTGCAGCACTCTGAACCCAGCAGGTTGGTCATCTGTGGCAAGCACTACTTCTCTGTGGAAGAAGATCATCGACAATAATCTGCCAAGTACGTACTGGAAAGAAATTAAATTATTTTTTATCATTATCACCAAGAAAATTTGGCAAGATACGAATAGGCGCGATATTATGGTGGCTCTTAGACGCAAGTTGTATTGAATGATAGTGAACACTCTTTACCAGCTGGTGTTCCAATACAATGTAGATAGTGTCATGTAATATGTGCGTAAACATGGGAGAAAAATTGTCATCTAAGAGTATCAACGATTTAGCACTATACTTTCTAAAATAAATAAAAAGTAAGTCTATAAATATACATATTTTATTATGTATTACGAGTGAATCTAATGAGGTCTGCTTTGTCACAGGTTTTTGCCTTGATTTGACGCAAGCTCTCTATAAGTTGTGATGTTCTCTTTCTTACACTTTGTTATGTTGGGTGTTGTTTATTCAAATTTATTTTTGTATCATCAATCAGGTGGAATCGATTCACTCACTTCTGAAAGATGCATTATGTAGCTACTTCTTTTCCTCTCAATTAACTGGAATGGTATGAAGTGTCAAGCATGATAATATATGTTTGTTCATTTTTTTCTAGAATGAGTTAAATTATGATTAATAAAATAAATAGTATATTATTACACATATTTTTTAATAGACAATACTCCCTCTATATCACAAATAGGTGATGTTTTGGACACACAAATGTCCTTCGCGATGTAACATTAACCACTTATTTCAATTGTAATGTGCACATCAAAATGGTCTATATTTCTAGGGATACTTTTTTAGTGTATATGATTTTGCATTTTTAATCTAAATAACGAAAAAGTCATAGTCAAAGTTTTAGAAGTTCGTTTGAAGGTATATGCAAAAGATCACTTATTGTAATATGAAGGGAGTATTTCATAACAGACTAACATCGACAACTGTGTCAACATTCTTAGATAATTAGTGTGCATGAATGTTAAAATCCACATATACATAAATATGTATAAGCAATGTATTCAACCACTCCACATGCTCCTTAAATGATGCAAAACAATTATGGTTAATGTGACTAGCTACACATTAGATGATTTTGTGATTTCTAATTCATGTTGTTCATATAGTGGAAATAGAAACAATATAAATAATGTCAGCATGCTATCTTTCGATATATAGTTTATGCGCCAATTTAGTTTATGGTCAGATATATGTACTGATATCTTATTCACGGAAATATATTCCCTCATGAATTAGTCCTAATGTCTCAAATCCTTTGGGTTCTGATGGTATGTTGAGTCAATGTGGTTGTACAAAACATATTTCTATGTTCTAAGGTACATGATTCTAAATTCATACTTTGCAACTAGCCCGTGCGAATGCACGGGTTCACGACTAGTCTATAATAATTAGTGACTCTCTAAAAATTACCACGTTAATTAGATTTTATGAGCCGTTAATCTGATGGGACCAAATTATTACGGTGTAGATTGATTCATGAAATCCTCCTTAATAGAAATTACAAGGTTAATTAGATTTTATGAGCTGTTAATCTGATTGGACCGAAATATTACGGCATAGATTGATTCATGTAATCTTCCTTAATAAAATATATCCCTATACTAGGCGCGCAACCAAAAAACTGAGTTAATCTCCACGCAACCAAAAAACTGAGTTAATCTCCACGCAACCAAAAGAAGTTACATCTACATGCAACCATCACCACGCAGCCCTTCTGCATGGTCGTGGACTCCTAGGCCATCTATATCTCCATGCAGCAGCATATAATCCTGGCTTAATTTGCAAACAAAAAATGTGTGACATCTCCACGCAGACAAACAAAATAAATTAGTAAATTAGTTACATCTCCACGTAGCCTTTCTTCATGGTCGTGGACTCCTCAACCCTCCTCCATATCTCCATGCAGCCAAATTAACCTTTAGATCATAATTGTAGGGCTAGCATCAAATAAATGATTTTTGCGTGTGTGCACCTTTAGAGTCCATGAAGTATACAATTTGTAGTTGGACACGGGACGTCTTATATATTTTCTAATCTTCACCCGACCACGCCTCGCCTCTGAACTGCAGCTAATCACCTGGCCGGCTCCTTACCATGCTGTCACTGGCAACTCCCTAGATTTTTTTCTGCCTCGCTTCTCCTGGCTTTATACAACGGCAACACCGAGCCGTTCGCCGCTCCCTGATTTTCCCGTAGTGAGGCTGCCTGCAAGGCTCTCCCTGGATCTGGCGTCTATGTTGTAATCCCAATGCTCCATTACTGCTACATCCTTTCCTAATGATTCAATTACATAATTATTTGCTTCATCCGTTCCTAATGATTCAGTTACAAACATTACACTCATCTTCTTGAAGGTCATCGTTTATCCTACGATCCAGATCCAGATACGTCAATGGCTTCTGGCGACCATGTTTGTAGCGTTATGCCACGCCGACTCAGCGGTAATATTAGAAATTTAGAATACAGGCGGATATTTACAGAAGATCGTCATCAGCAGCAGGAAGAGAGAACAAGGAGGGACGATATACTAAATGGTTGATTGTGACATGGTAAGCTCTAGGTGCAAAAATTGCTCCACAAGAGAAGATGCAAGCTACGTAATGCACAATATCTCTTCTCTGTCACGTCCATGTGTTTGTAGCCATCTTGGTGCCTCTTTTAATCACCATGCTTGAAGTATATGTTTGGTCCTACCCTTATATGAATGACGTACATGCAAGCATATGCTTACTCATCGTTCATGCATGCTTCCAACTACATACGATAGGAGCATTACATAGGCTGCAACGCGCTTAGTGTACATCATTTAGTTTTCTATTTATATGAATTATTAATTCATAAAACTGTAATAAGATGTACAAGTTCTCACGTTGACTTCATTATAGGCTTGCAACTACATATGCCGTCTAATCAATGATTACAGGCTATAGTTTCCTATATTTCTGCATGCCATTTAATAGCTTTGCTTCTCAAACAGGCGACCATATTTTAGGACATAATGGTACCAAGGTGGTTCGAGGTTTACAATGAAAACCATTGAAACTGAGAAAAGCATAAACCGTATGCTTGCTATTTGTCTTTCTCACCTGGTCTCTGTAACAGAATTATTCTTCGACTTATTTAAGTGATTTACTCCAACTACTCTCATACCTCAGTTGTGCAAACCAAAAGTCTAAATTGCAAAGTCCCTCTACCTGAATTGCTAAAGAAGAATGAGGGGTCACAGTGAGCACTGTATTGGGTAATCCAATTCTCGACATACTAAATACTATTAACATAAAGTAGTATTGATACTTTCGGTGTTCTAATCGAAAAATCATCCCTTAAATAGTGTTAAATTGTATTCATTGTTGTCATTTTTTGACGGGATATATAAGTTGTTCCGAAAAATTGATTAGTCTTCAGTTTATGAAAGGTATATTCCGGTTCTTTCTATATCTATATAGGCTCTTTTTAAGAGAACACACAGAAGATCTCTGCGGAAGAGCAGAAGAGATTATTTTTTACATTGGTATGTGATAGTTGTAATGTTCTAACTATACTTACCTGTGGATATAATGCACTCCCATTAACGAATTTTTTGTTCCTAACCATAGTCTGTGCACACTATGTTGCATTTGTGTACAGGTTGAAGTTTCTTATTAGATATCTCCCTCTTACTCTCTCTGTTGCTTAAAAACCATTCACCAGGACTAATTCTTCCGTACAAATGAAAATTATATATTTAGAATTTATGCTAAATAACTTATTCTGCAGTAGAAAACCTGTGTACCTTAACTTACCTAACTAAATTAATTATCATTCCATTGTAGATTACTTTTTCTCGGACCAGTATCCCACATGAAGAAAGAAGGAAACTAAACATAGGTGTGTACCTATTCGGCAAATCCAATATATGCCCCGCCACTTAAATGGTTCAAGCTTATCATTCACTATGGTGTGCAAGAACTTTTTCCCTACAACAGGTACAATAGATTAGATGTTGCAACCCTTGACGAGCTGACTAAAATATAATACTAATGTTGGAACCGTAGCCTCTCCCCCGAACCCTAGCTAGCCCTAGCTCTTCCTCACCCTCCTGCTCGGCGACCGAACGACGGAAACAGGAGGAGGAAGATGATCGAAGGAGACAGTGGACACAAGGATTTTGCCGGCGCACGTACGCCTTTTCCTTACCTCGAGCACGAACTCGACAATGTCTGCGAGATACAGGGAGGATCCAGGGCTTTATACCCGCGAGCACCGGCCTGCCAGGCCACGCCTCGCACCTACTCGCACACCCACTCCCCCACGTCCCGCGTGCTTTGGCCGCCCCTGCGTATCGCGCCCGAACGCGATCGCCACGGCCACCCCGCGCGCCTGACGCGGTCTCCTCCCGCGCTACTCGCCTACACGCAACGGCCCGAGCGTTGCACGCAACAGACACACACGCACACACACCTGGTCACGCACGCGCGCGACCTAGGTCGCCCTTGGCTCGAACCCGACGCGGCCACCGCACGCACACATGCGCACGCCACGCCCCGGGTTCGCCACGGCTTATTGCCCAACAACTAAAGGATCTGCAATTAAAAATTGATATGATTTATCAATATATTTAAGGCAACTCCTTTCCTGCTTACAATTTGTATACATGTTTGTTAACCATTCAATCATGCACAAGATGACTATATGATGTATATTTATTTACTGCAAAAAAACAGCAATTACTTTCTTTAAACATGGAGGAATTAGATATATGTTTCCCACTCATTGGACTTTATCAAACAGAGTATGCATTTAATACCATATGGATCGAATAATTATTACATGTCATTTACTTTTGGTTTGGTAAGGTGCTTATATATCTTGCTTCTACGACAATTTGCATTTGTGCAGTTTCAGATATTTGAAAACAAATCTGTGTATAGGTTTATGTGATTTCTATATTTATCATAGCTAGCCCGTGCAGTTGCACGGGTTGGCGACTAGTATAATTAATATGTTTGCTGTCCTTGGCCTTCTGATCTTTTCGACACTTGAAAATAAAATACTGAATATATCTTTGATGTCTTTGGATATCTATTGCGCTTATCAGTCTTTATCTTTCGTGTAATTTTTTGTATAAAGGGACTTATATAAAGCACACAACGTCCCTCGTGATATAGCATAACATATACTACGTGTTTGATGATATAGCATTGTAGCTTCTGCATGTATTCAGCTCCTCGGACCAGAGGGTAGCCAGAAAAGCAACAGGAATGGAGGCGAGGCAAAGGAAAATAGGGACGCAATGATCAGCACGAGGAGCAGCTGGACGCACAATGGGACTGAGAGACATCAGAAAGCATGGGGGCTGCAAGTTGCGAGCAAGCCGTGGTTGCTATTGAGCATGTTGTTGCTTTTTTTGTGATAAAAGGTGGATTTTATCGACTCAGACTGAAGTATCAACTATCAAGAGGATACAAATACAACGAGTACACACCTGGCCTCTACATAACTAGAATACACACAACCAACAACAACACACAAACTCAAATAAGCACGCTAGGAAATAGCAAAGTTATATAAGACCTAAGCTATGCCTGCGAGGGGAAAAAGAATAACCGAAGCAATCAAAACAACAATTGACAAACTATGACGATGACCATATCCACACCAACCATCTTTTGACACCACAAGGACAACGAGAAAAGTTCTTCAACAACAATGCCTTCATGAAGTGGAACGACGCTCAAGCGCCGCCGTCACCGAATCCAACCATCAAAGATGAGATTCTAGATTTTCACCCTGAAGAACAAGTTCGAGCATATGCAAGCAATGCCTTCAATAAGGTAACGACGCAGACTCTGTGATGAAGAAATGCTGCCTCCTGTAAGGCCCCATGTCCAGGAGGTAAAGATATGTCCGCCCTTCGGCCCGCAGATGCGATGGCGAGGTGAAGCGGGCCGGCGGCCGACTATCATACCTGGTGCAATGGCGCCTAGGCCCTATGGGCCCCTCTAGGTGTTATCCTTGGTCCCCTGGTCCTCTTTCGATGCAAAAATCCAACTAGTTTTTCTTGGATTTTTCTGGCGATTCTATATCATGAGTTCTCAAATTTAAAAAACAGTAGAAAACATGACATGGACTGAATTCCCTCAAAAAGCTTAATAGACATTACAAACTGACAGAATAATAGGAATCAAACATTCACAATTATAGATACGTTCGAGATGTATCAGAACACACACAACAGGATGTCACCTGTCGATGTCGTAGTCGAGCTTGTCGATTCGACCCTCCCAGGCGTCGCCGATGGTCCTGAACTAGAACGCGAGTTAACGCTGCAGGTGCGTGAGGAGGAAGTCTGTAGAGGCATCGTTAGCCACCTTCACCCAAAAGCGTGTGCCTGCAAGGGCACTACGGGCTTGCCGATGATGCCCCCTTCTCACTCTATGGGAGATCCTCGGTCAAGCTCTTTCTAGCCACCTAATAGAGTTTGTCCTGTCATGCCGGCATCTTACGCGTGAGGTGCCAAATGTGCCTGCACACACGGGTGATGAGCTCGTTGGCCTTGCGCGCGGGTGGCGACGGTTGAAGAGGAGGAGCAACGCCTGGCACCACGAGGGAGTTGCCACTCCGGTAAATTTGAATCAGACTGTTTTTTTTTTGGCAGAGCATCCCCTGAAGGCATTTTTCTATTTGCTGTTTTTGGAATCTTCGAATTATAGAGACCATAAGGATTCATTGCCATCGAAGTAAACCACACCGATGGTAAGAGTTCATTTCTTTCTTTCAAAATAGAAAAATATATGATCTTAATGTCTGGTGAATTATGTATTGGGCCACCAGCTTACCCTTGTTTAAAGCACGTTGTTGTCTCCTACGTTGGCTCTATATATTCACATTACATGTATGCATTACACTTACCACAATCCCTTGCTTTGATGTAGCTCTCGTCCGGTTGGTCAAATAGCTTTTACGAGTGTAGTTTTATCAATAAACTAGACTGGACGTAAAAAAGAGAGAAAAATAACCAGTTATGAGAGTTGGATCCGGAATACTGCTTGGTATAGAGGGCATCGGGAAACCCATCAATCGTAGCTCGTGCACCGTATGCTCTAGAGTTTGCTGTCGAGCGATCAACTACCCAGAAGTCGTGTGTCACATCGCTGCAAAATGTTACCTACCGATAGTCTTCCATTGCGTTAACAGTTTTAAACCTTGACACCGGAACTCCGTTGGCCGAGCTCCTGAGCCGCCCAACTCCGACTAGTTTGACTGATGATTCTTCAGCTGGTGGACAACGAGTGAACTGCTTGCAGTTGTGCAGGGTCATCAAACTAATAATCCTTGATAAGTTCTGGGCGCCCCTATTATGTGCCTCTGATTAGATGTCGAGAAATTATTGGTACTAGGAGTACTAGTACCTGTTACCAGGCTGTTGAATTATTCCTCCTCTTCTCAGTTCTCATAGATGCATGACCTGAAAAGGTACATCAATTTCCTTCCACTATCCCATCTGTGAATATAAAAAGATCGGCATTTCTTTTCCTCTCAAAAGGGAACACCATAAAGTGCACTACATGTAACTGCAAACCCACAACAGAATTTTCTATTCTCACTTTATCGGTCCTTTAGAATGTGCATCCAGCACAGTTTAGCTTCATCATCTCCTGATGATTATCAGCGTAAAGCCTCTGGCCTTGCCACTCCGCAAAGGAATTAATAAACTTCCAAGACATGACCCAAGTGCAGGGCATGTGATCCCATAGCTTAATTAAGTTTTTGGGCTCTAAATAACGATGTGTCGACCTGTTGAGATATATTGTTCATCTCTCTCTATCACTTCGGACTTTTGAATGACTTAATTGGTGCATGAATTCAATACGACCTACCAAGACCAGTGACTGCCGTCTCTGTAAACCAACCGATTGTATTATTTTTCCCTGTTGAAAAAAGTACAAATGCTTTTCACTGTACAATCTCGTATGCTCGCTGAAGCCTTCGTGCATGTTCAAAGTCAAAACCAGCTGATCACTGTTGTCCTGACGTAGCATGCACGGTCGGGCAAATGACACAGAGCAGCACACCCTTTTTACCGCTACGATGTTACTACTACCAGTTTGTGTCACGTGACATAGGGATAGATAGAGATAGATGTTTAAGTGCTTTCGGTTGCATAGATGATACTTATCTCTTGTAAACCGAACTCTTTTTATTCTCTTTTATCCCTTCTCCTCCAAGCATGTAATCTCAACAACTTGTATGCGCTATCAGGGATGTGCGCCCTGCCTATAAACATGCACGGCGCTCCCTCATACGAGGGTAAGACGCTTTCCGCCTATCGCACATGGTAATCAGAGCATCCTTCTTCCAATACATCTAGTTCTTCCAATCTCCATTAGTGCCTAGCATGTCTTCCTCCGGCTCCTCCCAGATCGGCCTCAACAGCCAGGTCACGGAGAAGCTCACCCGTACGAACTACGTACCGTGGCGCGTCCAGATCACGCCGCAGCTAAGGGGAGCAGGCGTCCTCGGCTATGCCGATGACAACACGCCGGAGCCAGCCCGCTTCCTTCCTGGCAAGGACAAGGACGGCAAGGACTCCACCGAGCCCAACCCTCTCCACCCAATCTGGGTCCGGGAGGACCAACAAGTGCTCGGGTACCTGCTCAATAATCTCTCAAAAGAGGTGTTGGTGGAGGTGACTGCTATCACCATGACGCACGCGCTCTGGACCACTCTGGCAGCCATGTTCTCCTCGCAGTCGCTTAGCCGTGTCAACAACATCCGCACGGCTTTGCTGCATGCGCAGAAGGGAACTCAGCCGGTCGCCACCTTCTCCGCCCACATGCGCGGCCTCGCTGATGCACTCGCCGCGGCCGGCAAGCCGCTGCAAGACGGCGAGACCGTCTCCTACATCATCCACGCGCTGGACATGGAGTACCAGCCTCTGGTGTCGGCCCTTGATGCCCGTACCTTCCCCGTCACCCTAGATGAGTTGTTCACCATGCTAAGCAATTTTGATCAGCGCATGGCACTCTATCAGGGTTCGGGCGGTTTCAAGTCTTCTGCGAACGCTGCCTCTCGTGGCCGCGGCGGCGGACCTCCACGCGGCAAGAACCGCTCGGGTGGCGGCGGCAACTCCTCCAACAACAATACTCCTCGGACCGGCTGTTCCCCCTCCACCAACTCTAGGGGACGCGGCGGCGGTGGTGGCCGCGGCTCCAACCGAGCGCGCCCTGGTGCGCCGCGCTGCCAGATCTGTGGCAAGCTCGGGCACACCGCCCGGGACTGCTGGTACCGCTATGACGAGGACGACGATGACTCCCAGGATGAGGACAAGGTGGCCGCTGCTGCGGACGGCTCCTACGGCGTCGACACCAACTGGTACGTCGACAGTGGCACCACCGAACACATCACCAGCGAGCTTGAGAAGGTGACCACGCGGGAAAAACACCGCGGCAAGGACTAAACCCACACTGCTAGTGGTGCAGGTATGAGGATTCGTCACGTTGGCCATACAATTTTTAAAACTCCCCATCACAAACTTCATCGTAGAAATTTTTTGCATGTCCCTAGTGCTAGTATGAATCTTCTCTCCGTTCATAGAATTGCCATTGACAATCATGTATTCCTCGAGTTTCATCCTTTTTTCTTTTTGATCAAGGATCAGGCAACGAAGAAAGTGCTTTGTCGAGGTAGATGCATTCGAGGACTCTATCCGTTGATTCTGGAGCGTCGAAGATTCAATAAACATGCCTACAGTGTTGCCAAACTTTCGTCAACACGATGGCATGATCGATTCGGACATGCCTCTTTTTCTTTAGTTGAAAGATTGCTTAGGAAAAATAAGCTCCCGTTTGTTGGGAGCGTAATATTGAAACAGTTTGTGATTCATGTCAACGTGGTAAGAGTCATCAGTTGCCATATCCAATATCAACCAGTGTGTCTACAAAACCCTTGCAA
This sequence comes from Triticum urartu, assembly GCF_003073215.2. Classification (NCBI taxonomy): domain Eukaryota; kingdom Viridiplantae; phylum Streptophyta; class Magnoliopsida; order Poales; family Poaceae; genus Triticum; species Triticum urartu. The sequence goes on from NC_053024.1 coordinate 693,696,974, forward strand.
TTAATTTTCTCTGATGTCTGGGGTCCTGGCCCAAGCTCCATTGGTCGACACACATATTACGTAAGCTTTATCGATGACTACAGTAAGTACTCTTGGATTTATCTTCTTAAGAAAAGATCCGAGGTCTTTCAAGTTTTCCAAAACTATCAAGCTCTTGTTGAGCGCAAGTTTAACAGCAAGATCATTGTTGTTCAATCAGACTGGGAGGGAGAGTATGAAAAGTTAAACTCTTTCTTCCAAAACCTTGGCATTTCTCATCACGTGTCCTGTCCCCACGCTCACCAACAAAACGGTTTGGCAGAACGTAAGCACAAACACATTGTGGAGGTAGGACTAGCTCTCTTAGCCGGCGCCTCTATGCCTCTTAAATTTTGGGACGAAGCCTTTCTCACGGCTGTCCACATTATCAACATGCTTCCTAGTCGTGTCATCAATAATGAAACTCCAACAGAAAGGCTACTTCATGATTTGAGAACACTTGATGTATGTCTTGCGTGGGATAACCGTGGTGACAATGGGTTATTCTATTGATTCAGTTGATGTATGTTTTGGTGATCAACTTGCGGGTTCCGCCCATGAACCTAGGCATAGGGGTTGGCACACGTTTTCGTCTTGACTCTTCAGTAGAAACTTTGGGGCACTCTTTGAGGTTCTATATGTTGGTTGAATAGATGAATCTGAGATTGTGTGATGCATATCGTATAATCATACCCACGGATACTTGAGGTGACATTGGAGTATCTAGGTGACATTAGGGTTTTGGTTGATGTGTGTCTTAAGGTGTTATTTTACTACGAACTCTAGGGCTGTTTGTGACACTTATAGGAATAGCCCAATGGATTGATCGAAAAGAATAACTTTGAGGTGGTTTCGTACCCTACCATAATCTCTTCGTTTGTTCTCCGCTATTAGTGACTTTGAAGTGACTCTTTGTTGCATGTTGAGGGCTAGTTATATGATCCAATTATGTTATTATTGTTGAGAGAACTTGAACTAGTGAAAGTATGAACCCTAGGCCTTGTTTCCTAGCATTGCAATACCGTTTACGCTCACTTTTATCATTAGTTACCTTGCTGTTTTTATAATTTCAGATTACAAAAACCTATATCTATCATCCATATTGCACTTATATCACCATCTCTTCGCCGAACTAGTGCACCTATACAATTTACCATTGTATTGGGTGTGTTGGGGACACAAGAGACTCTTTGTTATTTGGTTGCAGGGTTATTTGAGAGAGACCATCTTCATCCTACGCCTCCCACGGATTGATAAACCTTAGGTCATCCACTTGAGGGAAATTGCTACTGTCCTACAAACCACTGCACTTGGAGGCCCAACAACGTCTACAAGAAGAAGGTTGCATAGTAAACATCATGCTCTCACTCACTTTTGTAAATACAGGCTTCACCGTAAGTCTGTATAAAACTATATGCTTTGATCAACTTATCAAAGCGTATATTCCAACTCCAAGATGCTTGCACACGTCCATAGATGGATCGCTGGAGCTTTGCACACTTTGTTAGCACCTTTAGGATCGAGAAATCCTTCTGGTTGCATCATATACAACTCTTCTTTTAAGAAATCCATTAAGGAATGCAGGTTTGACATCCATTTGCCAAATTTCATAAAATGCGGCAATTTCTAACATGATTCGGACAGACTTTTAAGCATCAATACAAGTGAGAAAATCTCATTGTATTCAACATTTTGAACTTGTCGAAAATATTTTTGCGACAATTTGAGCTTTGTAGATAGTAACACTACTATCAGCGTCTGTCTTCCTCTTGAAGATCCATTTATTCTCAATGGCTTGCCGATCATCGGGCAATTCCACCAAAGTCCATACTTTGTTTTCATACATGGATCCTATCTCAGATTTCATGGCCTCAAGCCATTTTGCGGAATCTGGGATCATCATCGCTTCCTCATAGTTCGCAGGTTCGTCATGGTCTAGTAACATGACTTCCAGAACAGGATTACCGTACCACTCTAGTGCGGATCTTACTCTGATTGACCTACAAGGTTTGGTAGTAACTTGATATGAAGTTTCATGATCATCATCATTAACTTTGTCACTAATTCGTGTAGGCATCACTGGAACTGATTTCAGTGATTAGCTACTTTCCAATTCGAGAAAAGGTACAATTACCTCATCAAGTTCTACTTTCCTCCCACTCACTTCTTTCGAGAGAAACTCCTTCTCTAGAATGAATCCATTCTCAGCAACGAATATCTTGCTGATGTCCACTACACAACCTTCTTCTTGTAGACGTTGTTGGGCCTCCAAGTGCAGAGGTTTGTAGGACAGTAGCAAATTTTCCTCAAGTGAATGACCTAAGGTTTATCAATCCGTGGGAGGCATAGGATCAAGATGGTCTCTCTCAATCAACCCTGCAACCAAATAGGAAAGAGTCTCTTGTGTCCCCAACACACCCAATACAATGGTAAATTGTATAGGTGCACTAGTTCGGCGAAGAGATGGTGATACAAGTGCAATATGGATGGTAGATATAGGTTTTTGTAATCTGAAAATATAAAAACAGCAAGGTAGAAAGCGGTAAAAGTGAGCACAAACGGTATTGCAATGCTAGGAAACAAGGCCTAGGGTTCATACTTTTACTAGTGCAAGTTCTCTCAACAATAATAACATAATTGGATCACATAACTATCCCTCAACATGCAACAAAGAGTCACTCCAAAGTCAGTAATAGCGGAGAACAAACGAAAAGATTATGGTAGGGTACGAAACCACCTCAAAGTTATTCTTTCCAATCAATCCGTTGGGCTATTCCTATAAGTGTCACAAACAGCCCTATAGTTCGTACTAGAATAACACCTTAAGACACAAATCAACCAAAACCCTAATGTCACCTCAAGTATCCGTGGTTATGATTATACGATATGCATCACACAATCTCAATTCATCTACTCAAACCAACACATAGAACCTCAAAGAGTGCCCAAAAGTTTCTACCGGAGAATCACGACGAAAACGTGTGCCAACCCTTATGCATAGGTTCATGGGCGAAACCCGCAAGTTGATCACCAAAACATACATCAAGTGAATCACGTGATATCCCATTGTCACCACAGATATGCACGGCAAGACATACATCAAGTGTTCTCAAATCTTTAAAGACTCAATCCGATAAGATTACTTCAAGGGGAAAACTCAATCCATTACAAGAGAGAAGAGGGGGAGAAGAAACATAAGATCCAACTATAATAGCAAATCTCGCGATACATTAAGATTGTGCCAAATCAAGAACACGAGAGAGAGAGAGAGAGATCAAACACATGGCAATGCTAGCTCAAGTTTCTGTTTTTTACAGCATGATCATAAAGACTTCACCCAAGTCTTCCCAAAGGTTCTACTTGGCACAAACACTAATGAAAACATAAAACCACATCTAAACAGAAGCTATATGGATTATTTATTCCTAAACAGAACCAAAAAGCAAGAAACTAAAATAAAATTGGGTTGCCTCCCAACAAGCGCTATCGTTTAACGCCCCTAGCTAGGCATGATGATTTCGATAATGCTCACATAAGACATAAGAATTGAAACATAAAGAGAGCATCATGAAGAATATGACTAGCACATTTAAGTCTAACCCACTTCCTACGCATAGGGATTTTGTGAACAAACAACTTATGGGAACAACAATCAACTTGCATAGTAAGGTAAAACAAGCATAACTTCAAAACTTTAAGCACATAAAGAGGAAACTTGATATTATTGCAATTCCTACAAGCATATGTTCCTCCCTCATAATAATTTTCAGTAGCATCATGAATGAATTAAACAATATAACCAGCATCTAAAGCATTCTGTTTATGATCTACTAGCATGGAAATTTTATTACTCTCCACATAAACAAAATTCTTTTCATTCGGGATAGTGGGAGTTTCATAAGAGACTTGAATACTATAAATTGTTTCCACATTAAAAGAGTAACATTCAGAGAAAGGGTACTCATAATAATGACAAGTTTTATATAATCATCACTACTCTTTATAGCATAAGTTTTATCACAATAATCATCATAAGTAGCAACCTTGTTCTCATCAAATCGATTGAAACCTCTTCCAAGATAGTGGACTCATCACTAAATAAATCATGACCTCTCCAAATTCACTTTCATAAATATTATAAGATTCAACATCCTCCAAAGTAGTGGGATCACTACTTCCTAAAGTTGACACTCTTCCAAACCCACTTTCATAAATATAACCATCATAGGTGAAAGGCATGCTATCATCATAACTACTTTGCATATCAAAACTTGAGAGGCTAAAAATATCTTCATTATTAAACATAGCATCCCCAAGCTTGGGACAAACATTAATTTCAGCAAATATATTCTCAAATATGTCATCCTCATTAAAAATAGCTTCCCCAAGCTTGGGCCTTTTCATATCATAAGCATAATCACTCTCATCATTAATAGTATAGATAGCACCAATAGTATAGAAAACATTATTATCATATTCTTCCAAGCAAGTGCCAAAAAGATTTTCAAGATCATAAGGAGTATCATTATCTTCCCAATCATAATCATCACAACAAGAAATAGGCATAATGAGATCATCATCAAGTGTATCATCTTCATTTTCATGAGGCACAACAATAATAGGAGCAACTTTATTTGGGAGAGATACCTTTTTACCTCTCTTCCTTTTTCTTTTCTTCTTCTTCACCACATCATGTGTGGGTTCAATCCTCTTTTTGGAGCTCCTTATTAATGAGATTGGTTGAATAGAAGGCTCCTCCTCGTTAACTGATTCATCATAAGAAATAATAGGAGGATATTGGGAAGTCGCTTCCCTTTCATTAGTATTCTCTCCATCCTCTATTTGTTTTCTTTTCTTTATGTAATTGGCAATATAAGGATTATCAATGCAATTCACCGCACAATACATATAAATTTTCTCTAGATCAAAATGAAGAACTTTATTAAGGACAAAATTTGGAATATCCTTAGTTCTACGTTTAATTTCTTCATAACCCAAGAGCAAACTAAGTTCATTATGATGTGCAAGGGAAATCGAGTCATCACAGTTTTTGGACACGATACGATCATGAAACAATTTGCATTGGGTACTAAAATGATCACGTTCATTGCAGAGTTCACAAGTAGGGCTAAGAAAAGATAAATTTTCATCACATTCATCTATCTCTTCTTGCAACAATTTGGTTTCTAAGTACTTATGCCTCTTGCAACATCTATCTTCCCTATTTGGTGTGTACTTACAAACCCAATGCACTCCACAAAAATTGACATGTTTATAGGAGGCATTTTCATCATAACTAGTGCAATCATCATTAGTACCATGGATATTCAAGGAGTTCATACTAATAACATTGCAATCATGCTCATCATTCAAAGATTTAGTGCCAAACATTTTATAGCATTCTTCTTCTAGTACTTGAGCACAATTTTCCTTCCCATCATTTTCATGAAATACATTAAAAATATGAAGCATATGAGGCAACCTTAATTCCATTTTTTGTAGTTTTCTTTTATAAACTAAACTAGTGCTAAAACAAGAAACAAAAAGATTCGATTGCAAGATCTAAAGATATACCTTCAAGCACTAACCTCCCCGGCAACGGGGTCAGAACAGAGCTTGATGTCTACTACACAACCTTCTTCTTGTAGACGTTGTTGGGCCTCCAAGTGCAGAGGTTTGTAGGACAGTAGCAAATTTCCCTCAAGTGGATGACCTAAGGTTTATCAATCCGTGGGAGGCGTAGGATGAAGATGGTCTCTCTCGAGCAACCCCGCAACCAAATAGCAAAGAGTCTCTTGTGTCCCCAACACACCCAATACAATGGTAAATTGTATATGTGCACTAGTTCGGCGAAGAGATGGTGATACAAGTGCAATATGGATGATAGATATAGGTTTTTGTAATCTGAAAATATAAAAGTAGCAAGGTAGCAAGCGGTAAAAGTGAGCACAAACGGTATTGCAATGCTAGGAAACAAGGCCTAGGGTTCATACTTTCACTAGTGCAAGTTCTCTCAACAATAATAACATAATTGGATCACATAACTATCCCTCAACATGCAACAAAGAGTCACTCCAAAGTCACTAATAGCGGAGAACAAACGAAGAGATTATGGTAGGGTACGAAACCACCTCAAAGTTATTCTTTCCAATCAATCCGTTGGGCTATTCCTATAAGTGTCACAAACAGCCCTAGATTTCGTACTAGAATAACACCTTAAGACACAAATCAACCAAAACCCTAATGTCACATAGATACTCCAATGTCACCTCAAGTATCCGTGGGTATGATTATATGCTATGCATCACACAATCTCAATTCATCTACTCAAACCAACACATAGAACCTCAAAGAGTGCCCAAAAGTTTCTACCAGAGAATCACGATGAAAACGTGTGCCAACCCCTATGCATAGGTTCATGGGCGGAACCCGCAAGTTGATCACCAAAACATACATCAAGTGAATCACGTGATATCCCATTGTCACCACAGATACGCACGGCAAGACATACATCAAGTTTTTTTGAAATCTTTAAAGACTCAATTCGATAAGATTACTTCAAGGGGAAAACTCAATCCATTACAAGAGAGAAGAGGGGGAGAAGAAACATAAGATCCAACTATAATAGCAAAGCTCGCGATACATCAAGATCGTGCCAAATCAAGAACACGAGAGAGAGAGAGAGATCAAACACATAGCTACTGTCACATACCCTCAGCCCCGAGGGTGAACTACTCCCTCCTCGTCATGGAGAGCGCTGGGATGATGAAGATGGACACTGGTGAGGGTTCCCCCCTCCGGCAGCGTGCCGGAACAGGGTCCCGATTGACTTTTGGTGGCTACGGAGGCTTGCGGCGGCGGAACTCCAGATCTATTCTCCGTTTTGGAAGTTTTAGGGTGCGTAGGTATATATGGGTGAAGGAAGTACGTTGGTGGAGCTTCGGGGGCCCCACGAGGCAGGGGGCGCGCCCTAGGGGGTGGGCGAGCCCCCCACCCTCGTGGCCGCTTCCCTCCTTTCCTAACGTGGGGTCCAAGTCCTTCCGGTAGCTTTCCTTCCAAAAATAACTTCTCCAGTTGATTTCGTTCCGTTTCGACTTCGTTTGCTATTCCTTTTCTTCGAAACACTGAAACAGGCAAAAAAACAACAAATATGGGCTGGGCCTCCGGTTAATAGGTTAGTCCCAAAAGTAATATAAAAGTGGATAATAAAGCCCAATATTGCCCAAAACAGTAGATAATATAGCATGGAGCAATCAAAAATTATAGATACGTTGGAGACGTATCACTTGCCTTTGGATCTGTGATAGAAGGTGTACCCAACAGATTCTTTTGGGTATCCTATGAAGATTTACTTCTCCGATTTGGGTTCGAGCTTATCATGTTGAAACTTTTTCACATAAGCATCGCAGTCCCAAACTTTAAGAAATGACAGCTTAGGTTTCTCGCCAAACCACAGTTCATACGTTGTCATCTCCACGAATTTAGATGGTGCCCTATTTAACGTGAATGTAGCTGTCTCTAATGCATAAACCCAAAACGATAGTGGTAGATCGGTAAGAGACATCATAGATCGCACTATATATAATAAAGTACGGTTATGACGTTCGGACACACCATTACACTGTGGTGTTCCAGGTGGCGTGAGTAGTGAAACTATTTCACATTGTTTTAACTGAAGGCCAAACTCGTTAACTCAAATATTTTATTTCTGCGATCATATCGTAGAAAATTTTATTTTCTTGTTACGATGATTCTCCACTTCACTCTGAAATTCTTTGAACTTTTCAAATGTTTTATACTTGTGTTTCATCAAGTAGATATACCCATATATGCTCAAATCATCTGTGAAGGTCAAAAAATTACGATACCTGCCGCGAGCCTCAACACTCATCGGACCGCATACATCAGTATGTATTATTTCCAATAAGTCAGTTGCTCGCTCCATTGTTCCGGAGAACGGAGTTTTAGTCATCTTGCCCATGAGGCATGATTCGAAAGCATCAAGTGATTCATAATCACGTGATTCCAAAAGCCCATCAGCATGGAGTTTCTTCATGTGCTTTGTACTAATATGACCTAAACGGCAATGCCACAAATAAGTTCCACTATCATCATTAACTTTGCATCTTTTGGATTCAATATTATGAATATGTGTATCACTAGGATCGAGATCCAACAAACCATTTTCATTGGGTGTATGACCATAGAAGGTTTATTCATGTAAACAGACCAACAATTATTCTCTTATTTAAATGAATAACCGTATTGCAATAAACATGATCAAATCATATTCATGCTCAATGCAAACACCAAATAACATTTATTTAGGGTCAACACTAATCCCGAAAGTATATGGAGTGTGCGATGATGATCATATCAATCTTGAAACTACTTCCAACACACATCGTCACTTCACCCATAACTAGTTTCTGTTCATTCTGCAACTCCCGTTTCAAGTTACTACTCTTAGCAACTGAACCCGTATCAAATACCGAGGGGTTGCTATTGTTGAGTTTCGTAGTAATTTCAAAAAAATTCCTACGCACACGCAAGATCATGTGATGCATAGCAACTAGGGGGAGAGTGTTGTCTACGTACCCAACGCAGACCGACTGCGGAAGCGATGACACGACGTAGAGGAAGTAGTCGTACGTCTTCACGATCCAACCGATCAAGCACCGAAACTACGACACCTCCGAGTTCGAGCACACGTTCAGCTCGATGACGATCCCCGGACTCCGATCCAGCAAAGTGTCGGGGTAGAGTTTCGTCAGCACGACGGCGTGGTGACGATCTTGATGAACTACAGCAGCAGGGCTTCGCCTAAACTCCGCTACAGTATTATCGAGGTATATGGTGGCAGGGGGCACCGCACACGGCTAAGGAATAGATCACGTGGATCAACTTGTGTGTTCTAGGGTGCCTCTACCTCAGTATATAAAGGAGCCAAGGGGGGAGGGGGGCGCCGGCCAGAGAGAGAGGCGCAGGAGGAGTCCTACTCCTTCCGGGAGTAGGACTCCCCCCCCCCCCAATCCTATTCCAACTAGGATTCCCAAGGGGGAAAGGGGGAGAAGGGTGGCCGGCCACCTCTCCTAGTCCTAATAGGACTAGGGAAGGGGGGAGGTGCGCAGCCCCCATGGGCTGCCCTTTTCTCCTTTCCACTAAGGCCCATGAAGGCCCATATGGTTCCCGGGGGGTTCCGGTAACCTCCCGGTAACCCGGTAAAATCCCGATTTCACCCGGAACACTTCCGATGTCCAAACATAGGCTTCCAATATATCAATCTTTACGTCTCGACCATTTCGAGACTCCTCGTCATGTCCGTGATCACATCCGGGACTCCGAACAACCTTCGGTACATCAAAATGCATAAACTCATAATGTAACTGTCATCGTAACCTTAAGCGTGCGGACCCTACGGGTTCGAGAACAATGTAGACATGACCGAGACACGTCTCCGGTCAATAACCAATAGCGGGACCTGGATGCCCATATTGGCTCCTACATATTCTACGAAGATCTTTATCGGTCAGACCGCATAACAACATACATTGTTCCCTTTGTCATCGGTATGTTACTTGCCCGAGATTCAATCGTTGGTATCCAATACCTAGTTCAATCTCGTTACCGGCAAGTGTCTTTACTCGTTCCGTAATACATCATCTCACAACTAACATATTAGTTGTAATGCTTGCAAGGCTTATGTGATGTGTATTACCGAGAGGGCCCAGAGATACCTCTCCGACAATCGGAGTGACAAATCCTAATCTCGAAATATGCCAACCCAACATCTACCTTTGGAGACACCTGTAATGCTCCTTTATAATCACCCAGTTACGTTGTGACGTTTGGTAGCACCCAAAGTGTTCCTCCGGTAAACGGGAGTTGCATAATCTCATAGTCATAGGAACATGTATAAGTCATGAAGAAAGCAATAGCAACATACTAAACGATCGGGTGCTAAGCTAATGTAATGGGTCATGTCAATCAGATCATTCAACTAATGATGTGACCTCGTTAATCAAATAACAACTCATTGTTCATGGTCAGGAAACATAACCATCTTTGATTAACGAGCTAGTCAAGTAGAGGCATACTAGTGACACTTTGTTTGTCTATGTATTCACACATGTATTATGTTTCCGGTTAATACAATTCTAGCATGAATAATAAACATTTATCATGATTATAAGGAAATAAATAATAACTTTATTATTGCCTCTAGGGCATATTTCCTTCAGCTATAAACAATAGTAAGGTACACATCAATAATATGTATATTAAATATACCTTTGTTCATTTTGCCATCCTTTTTATCCGCCAAATACTTGGGGTAGTTCCGCTTCCAGTGACCAGTCCCTTTGCAGTAGAAGCACTTAGTCTCAGGCTTAGGTCCAGACTTGGGCTTCTTCACTTGAGTAGCAACTTGCTTGTCGTTCTTCTTGAAGTTCCCTTTCTTCCCTTTGCCCCTTTACTTGAAACTAGTGGTCTTCTTAACCATCAACACTTGATGCTCTTTCTTGATTTCTACCTTCATCGATTTCAGCATCGCGAAGAGCTCGGGAATTACTTTCGTCATCCCTTGCATATTATAGTTCATCACGAAGTTCTAGTAACTTGGAGATAGTGAGTAGAGAACTTTGTCAATTACTATCTTATCTGGAAGATCAACTCCCACTTGATTCAAGCAATTGTAGTACCCAGACAATCTGAGCACATGCTCACTGGTTGAGCTATTCTCCTCCATCTTGTAGGCAAAGTACTGTCAGAGGTCTCATACCTCTTGACACGGGCATGAGTATGAAATACCAATTTCAACTCTTAGAACATCTTATATGCTCCGTGGTGTTCAAAACATTTTTGAAGTCCTGGTTCTAAGCCGTAAAGCATGGTGCACTAAACTATCAAGTAGTCATCATACCGAGCTTTTGTCAAAATGTTCATAACGTCTGTATCTGCTCCTGGAATAGTTCTGTCACCTAGCAGTGCATCAAGGACATAATACTTCTGTGCAGCAATGAGGATAATCCTCAGATCACGGACCAAGTCCGCATCATTGCTACTATCATCTTTCAACATATATTTCTCTAGGAACATATCAAAAATAAACGAGGAACTACATCGCGAGTTATTGATCTACAACATAGATATGCTAATACTACCAGGACTAAGTTCATGATAAATTAAAGTTCAATTAATCATATTACTAAAGAACTCCCACTTAGATAGACATCACTCTAATCATCTAAGTGATCACGTGATCCAAATCAACTAAACCATGTCCGATCATCACGTGAGATGGAGTAGTTTTCAATGATGAACATAATTATGTTGATCATTTCTACTATATGATTCATGCTTGACCTTTCGGTCTCAGTGTTCCGAGGCCATATCTGCATATGCTAGGCTCGTCAAGTTTAACCCGAGTATTCTGCGTGTGCAAAACTGGCTTGCACCCGTTGTAGATGGACGTAGAGCTTATCACACCCGATCATCACGTGGTGTCTCGGCACGACGAACTTTAGCAACGGTGCATACTCAGGGAGAACACACTTTTATCTGCATAATGCTACCGTCAAACAAAGCAAAATAAGATGCATAAAGGATAAACATCACATGCAATCAATATAAGTGATATGATATGGCCATCTTCATCTTGTGCTTGTGATCTCCATCTCCAAAGCACCGTCATGATCACCATCGTACCGGCGCGACACCTTGATCTCCATCATAGCATCGTTGTTGTCTCGCCAACTATTGCTTCTACGACTATCGCTATCGCTTAGTGATAAAGTAAAGCAATTACAGGGCGATTGCATTGCATACAATAAAGCGACAACCATATGGCTCATGCCAGTTGCCGATAACTCGGTTATAAAACATGATCATCTCATACAATAAAATATAGCATCATGCCTTGACCATATCACATCACAACATGCCCTGCAAAAACAAGTTGTTGTTGCAAGTTTTACGTGGCTGCTACGGGCTTAGCAAGAACCGATCTTACCTACGCATCAAAACCACAACGATATTTCGTCAAGTTAGGGCTGTTTTAACCTTCACAAGGACCGGGCGTAGCCACACTTGGTTCAACTAAAGTTGGAGAAACAGAAACCCGCCAGTCACCTGTGTGCAAAGCAGGTCGGTAGAACCAGTCTCGCATTGGCGTACGCGTAATGTCGGTCCGGGCCGCTTCATCCAACAATACCGCCGAACCAAAGTATGACATGCTGGTAAGTAGTATGACATGTATTGCCCACAACTCACTTGTGTTCTACTCATGCATATAACATCTACGCATAAACCCGGCTCGGATGCCACTATTGGGGAACGTAGTAATTTCAAAAAAATTCCTACGCACACGCAATATCATGGTGATGTATAGCAACGAGAGGGGAGAGTGTTGTCCATGTACCCTTTTAGACCGAAAGTGGAAGCGTTATGACAACGCGGTTGATGTAGTAGTACGTCTTCACGATCCGACCGATCCAAGTACCGAATGCACGGCACCTCCGAGTTCAGCACACGTTCAGCTCGATGACGTCCCACGAACTCCGATCCAGTAGAGCTTTGCGGGAGAGTTCCATCAGCACGATGGCGTGATGACGGTGCTGATGATGCTATCGACGCAGGGTTTCGCCTAAGCACCGCTACGATATAACCGAGGTAGAATATGGTGAAGGGGGGCACCGCACACGGCTAAGAGATCAATGATCAATTGCTGTGTCTATGGGGTGCCCCTGGCCACGTATATAAAGGAGTGGAGGAGGGGGAGGGCTGGCCTAGATATGGCGCGCCCTGGAGGAGTCCTATTCCCACCGGGAGTAGGATTCCCCCCTTCCATGTAGTAGGAGTAGGAGAGAAGGAAAGGGAAAAGAAAAGAGAAGGAAGGAGGGGGCGCGGCCCCTCCCCCTAGTCCAATTCAGACTAGGCCTTGGGGGGCGCGCAGTCTCCCTTCTCTCTTTCCCCTAAAGCCCAATAAGGCCCATATACTCCCCGGCGAATTCTTGTAACTCTCCGGTACTCCGATAAATACCCAGAGCTAGTCGGAACCTTTCCGATGTCCGAATATAGTCGTCCAATATATCGATCTTTACGTCTCAACCATTTCGAGACTCCTCGTCATGTCCCCGATCTCATCCGGGACTCCGAACTACCTTCGGTACATCAAAACATATAAACTCATAATACCGATCGTCACAGAACTTTAATCGTGCGGACCCTACGGGTTCGAGAACTATGTAGACATGACCGAGACACGTCTCCAGTCAATAACCAATAGCGGAGCGTGGATGCTCATATTGGCTCCCACATATTCTACTAAGATCTTTATCGTTCAAACAGCATAACAACATACGTTGTTCCCTTTGTCATCGGTATGTTACTTGCCCGATATTCGATCGTCGGTATCTCAATACCTAGTTCATTCTCGTTACCGCCAAGTCTCTTTACTCGTTCTGTAATACATCATCCTGCAACTAACTCATTAGTTGCATTGCTTGCAAGGCTTATAGTGATGTGCATTACCAAGAGGGCCCAGATATACGTCTCCGACAATCGGAGTGACAAATCCTAATCTTGATTTATGCCAACCCAACAAAACACCATCGGAGACACCTGTAGAGCTCCTTTATAATCACCCAGTTATGTTGTGACGTTTGGTAGCACACAAAGTGTTCCTCCGGTATTCGGGAGTTGCATATCTCATAGTCATAGGAACATGTATAAGTCATGAAGAAAGAAGTAGCAACATACTAAATGATCAAGTGCTAAGCTAACGGAATGGGTCAAGTCAATCACATCATTCTCTAATGATGCGATCCCGTTAATCAAATGATAACTCTTGTCTATGGCTAGGAAACTTAACCATCTTTGATTCAACGAGCTAGTCAAGTAGAGGCATACTAGTGACACTCTGTTTTGTCTATGTATTCACACATGTATCAAGTTTCCGGTTAATACAATTCTAGCATGAATAATAAACATTTATCATGAAATAAGGAAATAAATAATAACTTTATTATTGCCTCTAGGGCATATTTCCTTCAGTTCCTTGACGAACTTAGAGGAGAGAAAATTTGAGATCATCCCGGTTCTTGCCAAACGAAATTGATTCTCTCTTAATAATCAATGTATGAGGGGCTTTACTGTGATGCCACTCTTCTATTTATTACGCTGTTTCTTTTTTTGGGGGGGGGGGTATTACGTTTTTTCTTTAGAAATAAAGTGGAGCATGACAAACAAAATTGTTTCTTTTGAAAAGTTTTTGTTTTAATAATAGAAATCCTTGGAGTTACTATGCTAGAAAAAAATCTCCAACAATGAGCCCAAAACCTTCATCACTGATGGGATTGGCGTCCCTCACCAGGCTCGGGTCAGTGAAGGATAACAAACCACTGATGGATACACATCCTTCAGTGATGGAAGTATCACCATAAAGAAAAACATGCCATTTGGTGGGCCTGAGCTAGCACATGTCGACGCTATCTCGTGAGTGTTGCTCGGGGACGGTGCTCGAGTTGCATCTTTTGAGAGGAGTAGTAGTAGTGGTGCATAGAAAAGACATAGAAGGGAGTGTACTGCGTATGGCCAGGCGGAGAAGTTGGAGAACCGGTGGGGGAGAAGTGTAGTTGCTGGCTCAATAGAGGCGCTAGAGAAGGGAATGATTTGTAGTGGTTGGGTGTTACTATTACAGCTTTGAGGGAGTGTATGTAATGAGGGAATGAGTACAAGGCTAGGGCTATGTTTGCACCGGTATTGTTCTCATCACGAATGGTCTATAATTTGGGCATGCTAGTGATGTGGCTGAAACAACTGAAAGGCCATAATATGGGCCAATTTATGATATAGCCCTCTTGTTAGTGATGTCACCACTAATTGGTCTCACTTTGGGCCCATTAGCTATTAAGTTTCCTACTGAAATTAAAATATCTATTGTAGTTATCCCTGAAGCACACTTGATTACCCACGAATGATGAACCACAATATCGATCGGTTCTTGCTTCTTGTCAGCGTGACTGATCAACAGTTCAACACAAGTATATTTGGGATATTGAGTTTTTGTGTGATGGATAGTTTGGAATGCCAAAGAGGTACATGGACAAACCCATGTAGTATGGTATGGAAAGTGTTCGATCCATGCCATTCAATAAGATTTTTAAAATGCTTTTGAGTTAATAGGCCCATCAGAATCTGCCCATTTATTTTACTCTTATATGCCGCAGCAGAACGGGGGTTGTTGAAAAGCGCAATCGAACCGTCGTTGACATGGCACGGAGTTTAGTCAAGTGCAAGAACTTGCCGGGGACTTTTTGGGGAGAAGCTGTCTTGACGGTGGCCTATCTTCTCAACTGGGCTCCAACGGAGGCGGTGATCGGCAAGAATCCCTATGAAGCAATTTATGGACGGAAGCCGAATGTGTTTGATCTATGGACGTTCGGGTGCGTGGCTCATGTCAAGACAGCGGAGCCGCCCTCTCAAAACATGCTGATCGTAGCACCAAGATGGTGTTCATTGGATACGGGAGGAGTTCTGGCTCAAAGGCATACCGCTTCTATGATCCACGAACCAAACGTCTACGAAATTCACGCGACGTTGTGTTTGAAGAAAACCAAGTGTGGAATTGGAGCGTGTCAGCCGACGATACTCCAAATGGTAACATATTCACAGTTAAATTTTCAGTTGATGATGATGCAGGGGAGAACGTCCAGGTGGTTGGCAAGATGCCCAACCAATGTGACTGCAATGGCAATGATCACCATGGTGCCGACACTGACGACAACACGCATGGGTCAGGTGGTGATAGCGACAATGATGCACACGACAAGGGCGGAGATCCCGACAACGACATCGACAACGAGGCACATGATGATGGCGATAATCAAGATGATGGTCAAGTACGTCGACAACGCGGATGCCGATGACATGGCATCTACCACGCCCTGGACTCGGCCATGTTCCTCAAGTGCATCGATGCCGACACAATTTATGTCGCCTCCTTCACAAGCCACAACGGATTTTTCTGGGCCTAGTCGCTACAAGACCCTGAAGAGAGTCTACAAGTATGCAAAGCCAGTTACTCTCGAGTACTCCGGACTATGTTTGCTCGGAGTTGAGGAGCCGTCGAACTTCGTAGAGGCGAGCAAAATTCCTAGTTGGACGCACGCCATGGATGAGGAGAGGAAGGCCATCGAGAGCAATGACACGTGGACTTTGATAACCCGACCTCGCAACCAAAAGGCCATATGTTTGAAGTGGGTTTACAAGTTAAAGAAGGACACGAAGGGTGCCATTGTGAAGTACAAGGAAAGACTTATTGCAAAGGGCTACATACAATGTCAAGGAGTTGAGTATGAGGAGGTGTTTGCACCGGTTGCTTGAATCGAGACGGTGAGGGTGCTCCTAATTTTAGCAGCACAAGAGAATTGGAAGGTTCATCATATGAATGTTAAATCTGCTTTCCTCAACGGTGACATCACTGATGAAGTGTACATGTAACAACCTCTCGGCTACGAGAAGAAAGGCAAAGAAGGGAATGTGTACAAGCTCAAGAGAGCACTTTACGGGCTGAAGCAACTGCCAAGAGTTGGAACTCAAAGTTAGAGCGAAGTTTGGTCCCACTCAGATTCAAAAGTCGTCGAGGTTCCCAGAGACGGTTTGCCATACACCGAAGAAAAGGTGAAGGTTGAGGACTTAAGCTACGGAATCAAGCTACGGATGAGCCGGATTCGACAAGGAATGGTGAAGGCAATGCTAGGGTAAGGCCTACGAGTAGTTGCATTCGGGATCCAGGTCGGAATTAAAAAGCAGGTCGTATTTAAGGGGTGAATGTTGGAGTTAAACACGGACGTGTATGGTTCGAGTCGTACTCCAACTTGTAGCCGAGTAGGGTAGCTCATACTAAAGTCCTGGCTGTTATATATAACCATGTAAGGCCCCTCGTAAACACCAACGAAGAAAAGATCAAAGCAATAAGGAATATTAATAGGTGCGACAGACACCTGTGGCCATCACATCGATTTTCTGTTTCGAGTTTGTTTCGCTGAGAGAGAGCCGAGTCGTTCCGATCCAATCGTTTTACCTCAAGTTAAAGCTAGCCAAGGACGTGCATGTACTGTAGATCCAGCTTGCTTATGTGCTAGCTCTTGCCGTATGTGTGCTGCTGCTACTATGGTGATTTGATCCGGCGATCAAAAACCAACAGGGAGCACCTAATACAGTTTGCCAAATCACGCCGTCTTCATGCGGGTATGTTCCAAATGTGGAAGTACACACGGGTAATGCGCTCGCGGGCCTTGTGTGGTGACCGTTGAAGAGAAGGAGCAATGGCACCGAGGGGGAGTTGCCACTCATGTAAATTTGAATCCGGTGTTTTTTGGCAGAGCAATCCTGTGACGGCGTTTTTCTCTTTTGGTACTTTTAAAATCTTTGAATTCTATAGACCATAATAAGGACTCATTGCCACTGCCGGGGATATACCCCGCGGCGTAAACCGGTCGGAAGTATAATCCGGCCGGACTAGGCGTTTCATTGGTAAACCGCCAGAGGATTGGCGACTTACGTGTCTGGCAGTTCACTGGTATGACAATTCCACGACAGTTGGCGCCCATCGTGGGGCCCGCGCACGATGGTGTTGAGTTCTTGAAGGAATTTCTTTCAGGGCTCGAGAAGTTTGTAATTTACCGGATGAAGATGAGCCGGTTTGAAAGGATCTGCATCAAGTGCAAGTTTACTAGATTGAGATGAAAATAATTAAGGTTTGATGTTCTGTGCGTCGCCGGCAACGCAACACGATCCGTCAACATCAAAAAGCTCGCGATATGTTAGATAACGAAAAGCGCCGGCATGGAAAGCGTCTAGGGCCCGTATCGCTGAGGCCGACAAATTTTTTTCCTATAGCTACCGGACGCCGGGTCAAGTCAATCCGTATCAGCATACACGTGAGGAGGCAATGATCAAGTCCCGAGGCAGTTTCGAAAATTGATCCCCTAAAAGTCTGCTGCTATTGTTCGAAGTACTACTTCGGTCATGCTATTATTCGCTTGAAGGCAATACTATTTCGTTGTTGATATTTACGTAAGGTATCCATCAAGTACTTGAGTATTATTCATGTTAAAGCTCAGATTTGGAGGAAGCAACCTATCCAGAGAAGAAATAATATTTGTTAAAGCGGCTTTGCGTGAGCGTACGTCATTAGGCAAAGGATTACCACACCGGATCGGACTGGCAAATCAACAGGTCTAATCTCCAGTGCACGGTCGTCCGGTTCGCCTCTGCTGCTACCCCGCGTGCGTGTGTGTGCACAATCATTCGGCTCGCCTCTGCGTGCGTGCGTATAGCGATTTAGATTGAAAACCGCCTCCGCCGGCCTCAATCTACTACCACAGGTCTGCAGAGCCACCGACACTCCCCGGCCTGAGCCGCCTTATCTCCAAGCTTCCTCTGTCTACACAGTGGCCAAAAAACTTGAAGATGGAGACGCCGCGTCCACGGACGATATCCAGCGTCGTCGCGTCCACATCCAGCACCTCCGCGTTGACAGCCGGCCTTCAGCGTCGTCGCGTCCGCATCTGGCACTCCCACGCCGACGGACGGCCTCCAGCGTTTTCGTCTGCTACTGCTGTCTTCGCCTCTGCCGCGTACCTGCCGGCGACGTGCCCTTACGATCTAGCGTCACTGGCTGCGGCCCTCTGCATCAAGTCGCTGCTACAGCTTGCCTCCACTGGTTCAAACCGTCGTCACTGCTTGCCTCGGCCTCGCGCTGCTACCGACGGCCGCCTTACGTCACCTCCACCGGTCGTTGCTCCTGCAAAGGGATAAGGGAGACTGGTTTGAAGAAAAGTCAGGGTGGACAGCACATGTGTTGAAAAAATAAATCATGGACGCTGTATATACAGACCATCGGTCCTCCGAAGAAATCAGGTCATATACATCTGACTCTATTTTATTAACACATATTATTTTTCATCAGGGAATAATTACTTGGTCTTGTAATATTTTTGCAGGATCATTACAAAAAGGTGTCGCCTAAGGGGGCGCCTCAACATCACTTTTACACTGGTGTTTGTCCATGCTATGATGCTCAACGGATACACGTGCAAGTTGCCGCCCCGATGTTTGATGTTTGGATTACATCCGTCCGCACCTGCGGCCGATTCGTGCATCTACACCGGTTAAGCAAACATCATGTTTGACTTGCCGTCCGCGCCGCTTTACCATGCCATGGACGACTCGTCCATCTGCCCTCACGGCGGTTCACGCGTCGGCACCGGTTCACGCGTCCGCACCGGCTTACAATGCCACGGCCGACTCATCTGTTGTCTGGGCGAATCAGGTGATATCCATCCAAATTTGATTTATTAGCACATGTTGTTTTTGTCAAAAAACAAGTTTATCTTTGCCTTGGTCTGTAATATTGTTTATGTAGGGCGACAAAAGGTGATATTATACCGCGGAGATGAAGGCACGCCAACATCTTTTGGCCCAGGGGGTCGTCGTTATTCAATGAACAACCGCACCGGCTTACAGCGTCGTGGCCGTCTCTCGCAACCGCACCGGTTTACAACGCCGCAACCGATTCTCCCATCCACACCGGTTTAAAACGCCGTGGCCGAAAAATCTGTCAGCACCCGCGGCCGACTCGGCCGCGATTGTTTTCAGTTTCACCACGGTGATCATCAACTCCGCGGTGATAATTGCTGACCTGACGCATCAGGTGAAATCCATCTAGCATATTTTTATACATTATATATTGCTTTCTTTAAAAGAGCAATTACTCCGGTTTGCAAGTTGTCCCATGCAGGATTCAAACCGGTCTATATCACGGTTAATTATGAAGAATCTCAAGCCAACTCCTCAAGTCGCCTTGAGACTCGGGGGCTACAATGACATGACTCGGGAACTCCGGGTCATTGGAGGGAATGATAACCCGGTTTCGAAGGATACCGCCGTATTGATGAAAATTGAAAGGCCGTCAAAAAATTGTCGGTTCAAAATAAAGAATGCTAGTTTAAAATCCGGTTTCAGGGAAAGATGTCTCCCACAAAACTTTGAAGCTCTCAATATCCGGTTTAAGAATTTCCGGTTCAAGAAAAATTTATCTCTTGCAAAAAGTTAAAGGTTGCCCAAGAGGACCTGCTGCCCGGACGCGCGGTTCAAACATGGGTATCCTGCCTTATGGGTTCATCTTCATATGATTACTTGGGGGCTTCCTGTTCAAACATAAGTGTATTCATCAAAAAGAACATAGCGTTACTACCCTCTTGATGCGGCTATCACGCCACAACAAAATTTGGGGGCTTCCTATTCAAACATAGGTGTATTCACCAAAGAGAACATAGCGTTACTACCCTCTTGATGCGGCTATCACGCCACAACAAAGCTTGGGAGCTTCACACCCAAGGGGCCAAAGAGAGTCTTGTTGCTACGCACAACTCAAACATAGGCGTCAATTGAGCACAGCTCACAAAGTTACTTGGGGGATCTTTGCGTCAAATACCAAAGAGTTTGAAAGGACCCTTATAGCTGGGTATCGACCCACAGCTTGGAAGCCTGGTGTATTCACCTAAAACCCCGGGTTAACCTGCCTTCATCAAGTAAGCCACTCCTATCCAGGTAATCCTGGCACGACCCTTCGAACGTTTGACAGTTACTCTCATTGAGACCCTAAACTTGTCAAAGTTAAAACGATGATTGGTTAGTTGGAGGGCCATCTTAAAAGGCTTTGCCAAAATGGTTTAACTCAGCGGCCTGGCAGCCCATGAAAAGCCTCGAATTTGGGCCTGGCAACCCTTGAAAAGCCTCGACTACACGGTTTTATTTGCCTTTGTCAAGATTTTTCTCTTTTGATAAGTTTTATGTTGAACCGGTGTCTATTGACCCGGCATGACTATCGGTCATCAAATCAGTCCAGTGATTCTTAACCCGGCACAAGCTTTCAACTATCAGTCGTTAGTACAAACTCAATTATAAACCGGAGTTTTCTCAACCCGGTTAGGCTGTCAACTATAAGTTGTCAGTACAAATTACAATCCGGAGATTATTAACCTCGCCTGGTTTCGACTACAAGTCGCCAGCATCGAATATGGATAATCCAGTGTTTATCACAACCCGGTACGGTTTTATCCTAAACCGGCACAATATGGAAGGAGTTATCAGTACTCAAAATTGGGGTTATCACCTTTACTACAAAAAGTTGGTAAAACCAACAATGTGATTCAATGTCACAGGTATGATATATTTCATATTTGATTATTCTTAAGTGCAGCCTTGTTTATAAACCCGGGTTATATGTTGGGCATTATGACCCGTCCGGCGGTAAACCGCCAGGGCACTTTAAACTTGTTGTATGCAGAAACAGATTTGTTAAACCGGCCTGGCTTTGGACCATAAGTCGCCAGTATATATATTTGGATTGCGCCATTGGAATCATGCGCTTATGAATCATTGGGTTATATTATTCAAGCCCTACGATGGAAGCTACATTATAAGATGTTATTTTCATTGAAGTATATATCAAGTCTCGGTTCAGTATTATCTTACTCAGCCGGTCTTTGGGGGCTACACATCACTGCTAAAATCTATATAATTATATTTACAAAGTTCCTGCTCATTATTGCATAATGACCCGGCCCTTGGGGGTTACACTGATTGAAGTTTTTATAAGCAATTACAAGTCCCAGGTTACTGCAAGCATGACAACCCGGAACTTGGGGCTACATATATGGAGTATTCAGTTTATATGATTGAGATGAACAAACCGGATTTCGTCAAGGTTGAAACACTTATTGGAGCAAGTCTTAAGTTATCACTATGTTCTCCCCTTAAGACTTGGGGGCTACAGGTATTATGCATATAAAGGAGGAACGTCTTCAGTTTATCAATTTTGAGCAAATCAGGAAGATCAATTACATGACCCGGTGTTGACAACAATTATGACCCGGTGCCATCAATATTTATACTTCCGGCCATTTTGGTAATATTAAACCGGCGAGTTTTACATCTTCAAACCGGCTGAATATTAGATAAGTATTTCAAGACCCATATTTTTTAAACCGGCGCTTTGGGAGCTGAGTCAAAGGAGTTATTCTTCACAATATTTCTCTGTGACAAACCAATATCGGCAAATTGATTATGAAGCTTGTCTGTTGACCTGGACTTCCCAGAAGAAGGAAATAACAAGGACTTAAGGGTGATCGGGTACCGGTTTACAAGAATTCTTAACCCGGAGCACAACCTGTCAAATTTGTTCTTGTGTTTGTTTTGCAGCATAAGTTTACCATGGATAAATCCAAACTAAATTTGGGGGCTAATGTCGGGGATATACCCCGCGGCGTAAACCGGCCGGAAGTATAACCCGGCCGGACTAGGCGTTTCATTAGTAAACCGCTAGAGGATTGGCGACTTACGTGTCTGGCGGTTCACTGGTATGACAATTCCACGACAGCCACCGAATTAAAGCACACAGATGATAAGATTTCATTTCTTTCTTTGAAAAAAAGTGATCTTAATGTGAGGTGCAGTATATACCGGGCCACCAGCATTACCCTTGTTTAAAGCACATTGCTGTCTCCTACGTTGGCTCTATATATTCACATTGCATGTATGCATTATACTTACCACAACCCCTGCTTTCATGTAGCTGTCATCCGATTGGTAAAAATAGCTTTCTCATTGTTGTTTTGCCGATAAACTAGACTAGAGATAAAAAGAGAGAAACAAAAATCAATTATGAAAGTTGGATCCGTGCAATGCTTCTTGGAATAGAAGACATCGGGAAACCCATCAAACGTAGCTCGTGTACCGTCTGCTCGGAAGTTTTCGGTGTGGCGATCTACTACCCAGAAGTCATGAGTCACATCTGAAGTTTCTGCGGAGTGCTACTCACCAATAGTTTTCCATTGGGTCGACAGTTTAAACCTTTGCCACTGGAAATCCGTGGCAAGGCACTACTTTGCGTCTGTGGATGCTAGGCCGAGCACCCGAGCCGCCCAACTCTGACTAGCTTGACTGATGATTCTTCAGCTAATAGTCCTTGATAAGTTGTGGGCGCCCCTATTATTTCCCTCTAACTAGATGTCGAGAAATTATTGGTACTAGATGTATTAGTCCCTGTTACCAGGCTGCTTGAATTATTCCTCCTCTTCTCAGTTCTCATATATGTGGAGGTCCAACGCGCCAACCCAAATTAAAATCGTGTCCGCCTGGCGTCCGCGCCAACCCATTTCTTGCCCAAAATTGCGTTTGAAATGCGTCGGCGCAGCCGCGAAGCGGACGCGCCACGCGACTCCTCGGTATCCGCCGCGACCCCACTTGTAGGCCACCCAACTATGCCCATCGTCTAATTTATGATGACCACCGACAGCAGGCCCACTAGTCAGCCAGTGGAAGTGTCTTTTTTTTACCATGCGTGCGGCGGGGGCCGGCCTAATCCACTTCCGTCCATATCTGGCCCCCCACCACCCCCTTGTGCTTCCTCGCCGGCGACGCCACCAAACCCTAACAAGCAATGGGCCTCTTCGGCAGCAGCAGCGGCAAGGGCAAGGGCAAGGGCACCCCCAGCGCATCATCCACCTGTGCTACTCCTCCCCCTCCTCCTCCGTCGCCGGCGCGTTTCCATATAGGTCGCCAGCGTCTGCATATCCCGGTGCACCAAGCGCCGTGGAACTAGGAGTATAGGCAGCCACTACCCTACCCCGACGTCACGCTGCCGCACCACTAGCACCTAGATCCGCAATGGATTCCTGGTGCCGGCGGTTCCGCGGACAAAGCGGGCGCACGAGGAGGAGGTGAGCAGGCGCCGGGCGCAGCTCACGCCAGAGCAGCGGTAGATGCCCGAGTACACCGCCGACTCTCCCTACTGGGAGGCTTGGTTTGCCCTCGAACACGAGGAGCAACAACGGGTAGGCGTCTACGCCACCCTGCCGTCGTTTCCATCGCCGCCCCCGCTGGTAGAGCCGGAGGAAATGAAGGCGGAGGCGTAGTACCAAGCCGCCCTCGAGGAGGCCCTGCAGCACAAGCTCGAGGAAATGGCTCGAGGAGGACACGCACTGGGATGGGTTGGAGCAAGCCGTTTCCTTGTCGGCGGCGGGGGAATCCGTCCACACCCCGCTCTTCATCCCGCCTCCGCCACCGCCACCGCCGCTGCCCGTCGTCGAGCCCAAGCTGGAGCCGGAGCCGGAGCTGATGCGAAAGCGTTCCACGCCTCCACCCACTTGGCCGGAGGAGTCCTACATCACTAGTAGAAAAAGGGCCATTTGTCCCGGTTCGTAAGGTCCATCTGTCCCGGTTAGGGAACCGGGACTAAAGTGTCATTACTAATGCCCTAGGCCTTTAGTCCCCGTTCTTATACGAATCGGGACAGATGGGCCTCAACGTGGCCACTCCGGCGAGCCCAGGCAGGAGGGCCTTTGGTCCCGGTTGGTAGCACCAACCGGGACCAATAAGCTTCCACACGTCAGCATTTTAGGGGCTGGTTTTTTTGAAAGGAGGTGGTTTAGGGGTTTTGGGGGTTAATTTATGTTGTTATAGGTAGCTAATAGAGATATGTGTCCTCTCTTATCTCCGTGCTGCTGCTATACTTCTATTTCTAAACATGACTTAGATTGAAGTGAGGTAACATGTGGTGCATGTCGAAAATAATACTAATCCTAACTTGATCAAGTTAGGATTAGTATTACTTTCGACATGCACCACATGCATGTTGGCTTCACTTCAATCAAATCCATGTTCATTTCACCCACAGATATATAATAACTCTTCATGCTTGCATCATGCATCATCATAATAACAAGTCCTACTAATCATCATCATACAACTTCTACTCGTTATTAAGAACAAGTCATACGATCATCATCCTGATAGTCATCGAACCAACCCTACTTAATTGTTCTTAGCACATGATCATCAGTATTAGGCAGGACCTAAATACCCTATTTAAGGTAAAATAGCATAAAACAATATAGACCCTGACTCTCCATTATGGAGAATGGAGATCATCCTATCTCCAATTCTTGCGCGACGCTTCCTTTTGCTTCCAAGAACCTCCTTATGACTGTCCATACATTTTTTCCATTCTCTGATTAGCATGTCTGCACTTCTTTTAGAAATCCGGTATGGACAGTTGAGATTCGTAGGATGACCTGGATATATGTTCAAAACACAAAGGCTGTCATTCTGATACATCAAATGAGGCACACAATCCTCTGGGATTCTATGTTAAAAAAAATAGTAATAACTTCATAGTTAGCAATGATGAGTAGTTTTAGAAGTATGCAAAAGATGCACAGATGTCGTAATAGTAAAAAATCTTACCAGGGTATCTCCATGGTAGTTACTGATACGTCTCCAATGTATCTATAATTTTTGATTGCTCCATGCTATATTATCCACTGTATTGGACATTATTGGGCTTTATTATTCACTTTTATACTATTTTTGGGACTAACCTATTAACCGGAGGCCCAGCCCAGAATTGCTGTTTTTTGCCTATTTCAGAGTTTTGCATAAAAGGAATATCAAACGGAGTCCAAACGGAATGAAACCTTCGGGAACGTGATTTTTAGGAAGAATATGATCCGGGAGACTTGGACCCTACGTCAAGAAACAAAGGAGGAGGCCATGAGGTAGGGGGGCGCGCCCTCCACCCTCGTGAGCCCCCTGTTGCTCCACCGATGTACTCCTTCCTGGGGGGTAGGCGCGCCCTGGGGGGTAGGCGCGCCCCCCTACCAACGTACCCCCAAACGATCAAATACGGAGCCAAAAACCTAATTCCACCGCCGCAACCTTCTGTACCCACGAGATCCCATCTTGGGGCCTATTCCGGAGCTCCGCCGGAGGGGGCATCAATCACGGAGGGCTTCTACATCATCACCATAGCCCCTCCGATGAAGTGTGAGTAGTTTACCTCAGACCTTCGGGTCCATAGTTAGTAGCTAGATGACTTCTTCTCTCTTTTTGGATCTCAATACAATGTTCTCCCCCTCTCTCGTGGAGATCTATTCGATGTAATCTTCTTTTTGCGGTGTGTTTGTTGAGACCGATGAATTGTGGGTTTATGATCAAGATTATCTATGAACAATATTTGAATCTTCTCTGAATTCTTTTATGTATGATTGGTTATCTTTGCAAGTCTCTTCGAATTATCAGTTTGGTTTGGCCTACTAGATTGATCTTTCTTGCAATGGGAGAAGTGCTTAGCTTTGGGTTCAATCTTGCGGTGTCCTTTCCTAGTGACAGTAGGGGCAGCAAGGCACGTATAGTATTGTTGCCATCGAGGATAACAAGATGGAGTTTTTTTTTATCATATTGCATGAATTTATCCCGCTACATCATGTCATCTTGCTTAAGGCGTTACTCTGTTTTTATGAACTTAATACTCTAGATGCATGCTGGATAGCAGTCGATGAGTGGAGTAATAGTAGTAGATGCAGGCAGGAGTCGGTCTACTTGTCTCGGACGTGATGCCTATATACATGATCATACCTAGATATTCTCATAACTATGCTCAATTCTGTCAATTGCTCAACAGTAATTTGTTCACCCACCGTAAAATACTTATGCTCTCGAGAGAAGCCACTAGTGAAACCTATGGCCCCCGGGTCTATCTTCATAATATTAATCTTCCAACACTTAGTTATTTCCTTTGCCTTTTACTTTGCATCTTTATCACAAAAATACCAAAAATATTATCCTATCATATCTATCAGATCTCACTCTCGTAAGTGGCCGTGTAGGGATTGACAACCCCTTATCGCGTTGGTTGCGAGGATTTATTTGTTTTGTGTAGGTGCGAGGGACTCATGCGTAGCCTCCTACTGGATTGATACATTGGTTCTCAAAAACTAAGGGAAATACTTACGCTACTTTGCTACATCACCCTTTCCTCTTCAAGGGAAAACCAATGCAGTGCTCAAGAGGTAGCAAGAAGGATTTCTAGCGCCGTTGCCGGGGAGGTCTACGCAAAAGTCAACATACCAAGTACCCATCACAAACCCTTATCTCCCGCATTACATTATTTGCCATTTGCCTCTCATTTTCCTCTCCCCCACTTCACCCTTACCGTTTTATTCGCCCTCTCTTTTCCGTTTGCCTCTTTTTGCCCGTCTCTTGTTTTCTCATGTGTTTGTCACGATGGCTCAACATAATACCAAATTATGTGACTTTACCAATACCAACAATAATGATTTCCTTAGCACTCCGATTGCTCCTCTTACCAATACTGAATCTTGTGAAATCAATGCTGCTTTGTTGAATCTTGTCATGAAAGATCAATTTGCCGGCCTTCCTCGTGAAGAGCCGCTACTCATCTAAATAGCTTCGTTGACTTGTGTGATATGCAAAATAAGAAAGATGTGGACAATGATATTGTTAAATTGAAGCTATTTCCTTTATCGCTTAGAGATCGTGCTAAAGCTTGGTTTTCGTCTTTGCCTAAAAATAGTATTGATTCTTGGAACAAGTGCAAAGATGCTTTTATCTCTAAGTATTTTCCTCCCGCTAAGATCATCTCTCTTAGAAACGATATTATGAATTTTAAGCAACTTGATCATGAACATGTTTCACAAGCTTGGGAGAGGATGAAATTAATTATACGTAATTTCCCTACTCATGGTTTGAATTTGTGGATGATTATACATAAAAATTATGAGGGATTGAATTTTGCTTCTAGAAATCTTTTAGATTCGGCCGCGGGAGGCACTTTTATGGAAATCACTTTAGGAGAAGCTACTAAATTCCTAGATAATATTATGGTTAATTATTTTCAATGGCACACTAAAAGATCTACTAATAAAAAAGTGCATGTGATACACTACAGGAAACAGGTAATTTGCCGTCTGTGGATCACAGACGGCAAAGGCCTAAATCCAGACGGCAAAGAGTTTGCCATCAGGAAGCAGACGGCAAAGTCAGACGACAAAGATAAGTCGGCAAAGAATACTTTGCCGTCAGCTTTTCATCAAACAGACGGCAAAGACTTTGCCGTCAGCCAAATCTACTTCGCCGTCATCCTTATAAATCACAGACGGCAAAGAAAAGTACTTTTGCCGTCAACCAGACTATATCTTTACTGTCAGCTATTTTTGTCTTTGCCATCAGCCTCATATACACAGACGGCAAAGAAAAGGATCAAATAAAAAAACACATCAGTGTTGTTTCCAAGGGATGCGGTCAACGCACGCAGTGCACTGCCCATGTTTCTTCTTCTTTTAACAGGCAAAGGCTCGGCTATTTTTATTGCTTTCATTCCATGACATTGCTGTCAGTACATCATGCAAACATGACCCAAAAAAACTAAAGCTACAGAATAATCCTGGAAATTAACACAAAGGACCCTAAAAATTAAATCTAAAAATCAATTGGGTCCTTCCTCTCCCCTGCAGTGCTATGTTCGCCCCGCCGCCCGGCCCCAACGCTCGCCGCATTGCTCTGCCGTGCTCTGCTCAGCCATGTCGCTCCGGCCTAGCCGCGCTCGGGAGCTGACTCGCTCCGACGCCACGACGAGGCAACGAGGGAGGTCGGGATGGGCGCTGCTTGACCGGCGGAGCTCGCGAGGTGGAGCGCCCGGCTGCTCTGGCGGCGGAGCTCGCGAGGCGGAGAGCACGACCAGCGTGTGAGGAGGAGCTCGGGCACGCGACCGGAGGAGCTGTGGTGCGAGACGGCGGCCGGAGGATGCTGGGCGCGGCGGCGGACGGGCGGGGGGGGGGGGGGGGGGGGGGGGGGGGGGGGGGGGGGGGGGGGGGGGGGGGGGGGGGGGGGGGGGGGGGGGGGGGGGGGGGGGGGGGGGGGGCCGCGGCCGGAGGTGAAGGAAATATGCCCTAGAGGCAATAATAAAGTTATTATTTATTTCCTTTATATCATGATAAATGTTTATTATTCATGCTAGAATTGTATTAACCGGAAACATAATACTTGTGTGAATACATAGACAAACAGAGTGTCACTAGTATGCCTCTACTTGACTAGCTCGTTAATCAAAGATGGTTATGTTTCCTAACCATGGACAAAGAGTTGTTATTTGATTAATGAGATCACATCATTAGGTGAATGATCTGATTGACATGACCCATTCCATTAGCTTAGCACCCGATCGTTTAGTATGTTGCTATTGCTTTCTTCATGACTTATACATGTTCCTATGACTATGAGATTATGCAACTCCCGTTTGCCGGAGGAACACTTTGTGTGCTACCAAATGTCACAACGTAACTGGGTGATTATAAAGGAGCTCTACAGGTGTCTCCACAGGTACATGTCGGGTTGGCGTATTTCGAGATTAGGATTTGTCACTCCGATTGTCGGAGAGGTATCTCTGGGCCCTCTCGGTAATGCACATCACATAAGCCTTGCAAGCATTGCAATTAATGAGTTAGTTGTGAGATGATGTATTACGGAACGAGTAAAGAGACTTGCCGGTAACGAGATTGAACTAGGTATTAAGATATCGACAATCGAATCTCAGGCAAGTAACATACCGATGACAAAGGGAACAACATATGTTGTTATGCGGTCTGACCGATAAAGATCTTCGTAGAATATGTAGGAGCCAATATGGGCATCCAGGTCCCGCTATTGGTTATTGACCGGAGACGTGTCTCGGTCATGTCTACATTGTTCTCGAACCCGTAGGGTCCGCACGCTTAAGGTTTCGATGACAGTTATATTATGAGTTTATGAGTTTTGATGTACCGAAGGAGTTCGGAGTCCCGGATGAGATCGGGGACATGACGAGGAGTCTCGAAATGGTCGAGACGTAAAGATTGATATATTGGACGACTATATTCGGACATCGGAAAGGTTCCGAGTGATTCGGGTATTTTTCGGAGTACCGGGTAGTTACGGGAGAAGCAATGGGCCTTGATGGGCTTTAGTGGGAAGAGGAGAAAGGGCCAAGGGGCTGCTGCGCCCCCCTCCCCTCTAGTCCGAATTGGACTAGGGAAAAGGGGGCCGGCCACCTCTCCTTCTCCTCCACTTCCTTCTCCCTTCCTCCCCTCTTGGTGGACTCCTACTAGGACTTGGAGTCCTAGTAGGACTCCACATCCTGGCCGCACCTAGCCTTGGCCGGCCTCCTCCTCCTCCATCCTTTATATACTGAGGCAAGGGGCACCCCATGAACACAAGTTGATCCACGTGATCTTATTCTTAGCCGTGTGCGGCGCCCCCAGCCACCATAGTCCTCGATAATATTGTAGCGGTGCTTAGGCGAAGCCCTGCAGCAGTAGTACATCAAGATCGTCACCACGCCGTCGTGCTGACGGAACTCTTCCCCGACACTTTGCTGGATCGGAGTCCGGGGATCGTCATCGAGCTGAACGTGTGCTAAAACTCGGAGGTGCCGTAGTTTCGGTGCTTGATCGGTCGGGCCGTGAAGACGTACGACTACATCAACCAAACGCTTCCGTTGTCGATCTACAAAGGGTACGTAGATCACACTCTCCTCTCGTTGCTATGCATCACCATGATCTTGCGTGTGCGTAGGAAATTTTTTGAAATTACTACGTTCCCGAATAGTGGTATCAGAGCCAGGTTTTATGCGATGATGTAATATGCATGAGTAGAACACAATTGAGTTGTGGGCGATATATGTCATACTGCTTACCAGCATATCACACTTTGGTTCGGCGGTATTGTTGGATGAAGCGACTCGGACCGACATTACGCGTACGCTTACGCGAGACTGGTTCTACCGACGTGCTTTGCACACAGGTGGCTGGCGGGTGTCAGTTTCTCCAATTTTAGTTGAACCGAGTGTGGCTACGCCCGGTCCTTGCGAAGGTTAAAATAGCACCAACTTGACAAACTATCGTTGTGGTTTTTGATGCGTAGGTAAGAACGGTTCTTGCTAAGCCCGTAGCAGCCACGTAAAAACTTGCAACAACAAAGTAGAGGACGTCTAACTTGTTTTTGCAGGCATGTTGTGATGTGATATGGTCAAGACGTGATGAGATATAAGTGTTGTATGAGATGATGTTTTGTTGAAGTTATCAGCAACTGGCAAAATCCTTATGGTTGTCTCTCTATTGCATAAGATGCAAGCATCCAATAATTGCTTTACTTTATCGCTATGCGATTAGCAATAGTTGCAAGAGCAATTGTTGGTGAGACGACCACGTGACGACACATTGATATAGATCAAGATGATGGAGATCATGGTGTCATGCCGGTGACGAATAGATCATGACAGTACTTTGGAGATGGGAGATCAAAGAAGCAGATGATGATGGCCATATCATGTCACATATTTTGATTGCATATGATGTTTATCTTTTATACATCTTATTTTTGCTTAGTTTGACGGTAGCATTTTAAGATGATCTCTCACTAATTATCAAGAAGTGTTCTCCCTGAGTATGCACCGTTGCGAAAGTTCTTCGTGCTGAGACACCACGTGATGATCGGGTGTGATTAGGCTCTACGTCAAATACAATGGGTGCAAAACAGTTGCACACCCGGAATACTCAGGTTATACTTGACGAGCCTAGCATATACAGATATGGCCTCGGAACACTGGAGACCGAAAAGTCGAGCGGAATCATATAGTAGATATGATCAACATAGTGATGTTCACCAATGAAACTACTCCATCTCACGTGATGATCGGACATGGTTTAGTTGATTTGGATCACGTGATCACTTAGAGGATTAGAGGGATGTCTATCTAAGTGGGAGTTCTTAAGTAATATGATTAATTGAACTTAAATTTATCATGAACTTAGTCCTGGTAGTATTTTGCAATTATGTTGTAGATCAATAGCTCGCGTTGTTGCTTTCATATGTTTATTTTGATATGTTCCTAGAGAAAAATTGTGTTGAAAGATGTTAGTAGCAATGATGCGGATTGGATCCGTGATCTGAGGTTTATCCTCATTGCTGCACAGAAGAATTATGTCCTTGATGCACCGCTAGGTGATAGACCTATTGCAGGAGCAGATGCAGACGTTATGAACGTTTGGCTAGCTAAATATGATGACTACTTGATAGTTTAGTGCACCATGCTTAACGGCTTAGAATCGGACTTCAAAGACGTTTTGAACGTCATGGACCATATGAGATGTTCCAGGAGTTGAAGTTAATATTTCAAGCAAATACCCGAGTTGAGAGATATGAAGTCTCCAACAAGTTCTATAGCTAAAAGATGGAGGAGAATCGCTCAACTAGTGAGCATGTGCTCAGATTGTCTGGGTACTACAATCGCTTGAATCAAGTGGGAGTTAATCTTCCAGATAAGATAGTGATTGACAGAATTCTCTAGTCACCATCACCAAGTTAGTAGAACTTCGTGATGAACTATAGTATGCAAGGGATGACGAAAACGAATCCCGAGCTTTTCATGATGATGAAATCGATGAAGGTAGAAATCAAGAAAGAGCATCAAGTGTTGATGGTTGACAAGATCACTAGTTTCAAGAAAAGGGGAAAGGGAAGAAGGGGAACTTCAAGAAGAACGGCAAGCAAGTTGCTGCTCAAGTGAAGAAGCCCAAGTCTGGTCCTAAGCCTGAGACTAAGTGCTTCTACTGCAAAGGGACTGGTCACTGGAAGCGGAACTGCCCCAAGTATTTGGCGGATAAGAAGGATGGCAAAGTGAACAAAAGTATATTTGATATACATGTTATTGATGTGTACTTTACTAGTGTTTATAGCAACCCCTCAGTATTTGATACTGGATCAGTTGCTAAGAGTAGTAACACGAAACAGGAGTTGCAGAATAATCAGAGACTAGTTAAGGGTGAAGTGACGATGTGTGTTGGAAGTAGTTCCAAGATTGATATGATCATCATCGCACACTCCCCTATACTTTCGGGATTAGTGTTGAACCTAAATAAGTGTTATTTGGTTTTTGCGTTGAGCGTGAATATGATTTGATCATGTTTATTGCAATACGGTTATTCATTAAAGTCAAAGAATAATTGTTGTTTTATTTACATGAATAAAACCTTCGATGGTCATACACCCAATGAAACAAGTTCATTGGATCTCGATCGTAGTGATACACATATTCATAATATTGAAACCAAAAGATGTGAAGTTAATAATGATAGTGCAACTTATTTGTGGCACTGCCGTTTAGTCATATTGGTGTAAAGCGCATGAAGAAACTCCATGCTGATGGGCTTTTGGAATCACTTGATTATGAATCACTTGATGCTTGCGAACCATGCCTTATGGACAAGATGACTAAAAGGCCGTTCTCCGGAACAATGAACAGCAACTGACTTATTGGAAATATACATACTGATGTATGCGATCCGATGAGTGTTGAAGCTCGCGCGGTGTATTTTTTTCTGACCTTCACATATGATTTGAGCAGATATGGGTATATCTGCTTGATGAAACATAAGTCTGAAACATTTGAAAAGTTCAAAGAATTTCAGAGTGAAGTGGAAAATCATCGTGACAAGAAAATAAAAGTTTCCTACGATATGATCGCAGAGGTAAAATATTTGAGTTACGAGTTTGGTCTTCAATTAAAACAATGTGAAATAGTTTCACTACTCACGCCACCTGGAACACCATAGTGTAATGGTGTGTCCGAACGTCATAACCGTACTTTATTAGATATAGTGCGATCTATGATGTCTCTTACCGATCTACCACTATCGTTTTGGGGTTATGCATTAGAGACAGCTGCATTCACGTTAAATAGGGCACCATCTAAGTCCGTTGAGACGACACAATCTGAACTGTGGTTTGGCAAGAAACCAAAGTTGTCGTTTCTTAAAGTTTGGGGTTGTGATGCTTATATGAAAAAGTTTCATCCTAATAAGCTCAAACCCAAATCGGAGAAATATGTCTTCATAGGATACCCAAAGGAGACTGTTGGGTACACCTTCTATCACAAATCCGAAGGCAAGACTTTTGTTGCTAAATTCGGAGTTTTTCTAGAGAAGGAGTTTCTCTCGAAAGAAGTGAGTGGGAGGAAAGTAGAACTTGATGAGGTAACTGTACCTGCTCCCTTATTGGAAAGTAGTTCATCACAGAAATCTGTTCCTGTGACTACTACACCAATTAGTGAGGAAGCTAATGATGATGATCATGTAACTTCAGATCAAGTTACTACCAAATCTCGTAGGTAAACCAGAGTGAGATCCGCACCAGAGTGGTACGGTAATCCTGTTCTGGAAGTCATGTTACTAGACCATGACGAACTTGCGAACTATGAGGAAGCGATGATGAGCCCAGATTCCGCGAAATGGTTTGAGGCCATGAAATCTGAGATATGATCCATGTATGAGAACAAAGTATGGACTTTGGTTGACTTGCCCGATGATCGGCAAGCCATAGAAATTAAATGGATCTTCAAGAGGAAGAAGGACGCTGATAGTAGTGTTACTATCTGCAAAGCTAGAATTGTCGCAAAAGGTTTTCGACAAGTTCAAGGTGTTGACTACAATGAGATTTTCTCACTCGTATCTATGCTTAAGTCTGTCCGAATCATGTTAGCAATTGCCGCATTTTATGAAATCTGGCAAATGGATAAACAAAACTGCATTCCTTAATGGATTTACTAAAGAAGAGTTGTATACGATGCAACTAGAAGGTTTTGTCGATCCTAAAGGTGTTAACTAAATATGCAAGCTCCAGCGATCCATCTATGGACTGGTGCAAGAATCTTGGAGTTGGAATATACGCTTTGATAAGTTGATCAAAGCATATAGTTTTATACAGACTTGGGTGAAGCCTGTATTTACAAGAAAGTGAGTGGGAGCACTATAACATTTCTGATAAGTATATGTTAACAACATATTGTTGATCGAAATAATGTATAATTTTCTGGAAAGCATAAAGGAATATTTGAAAGGAGTTTTTCAAAGAAAGACCTCGGTAAAGCTGCTTACATATTGAGTATCAAGATCTATAGAGATAGATCAAGACGCTTGATAAGTTTTTCAATGAGTACATACCTTGACAAGATTTTGAAGTAGTTCAAAATGGAACAGTCAAAGAAAGAGTTCTTGCCTATGTTGCAAGGTGTGAAATTGAGTAAGACTCAAAGCCCGACCACGGCAGAAGATAGAAATAGAATGAAAGTCATTCCCTATGCCTCAGCCATAGGTTCTATAAAGTATGCCATGCTGTGTACCAGATCTATTGTATACCCTACACTGTGTTAAGCAAGAGAGTACAATAGTGATCTAAGAGTAGATCACTGGACAGCGATCAAAATTATCCTTAGTGGAATAAGGAAATATTTCTCAATTATGGCGGTGACAAAAAGGTTCGTCGTAAAAAGTTACGTTGATGCAAGTTTTGACACAGATCTGGATGACTCTAAGTCTCGATCTAGATACATATTGAAAGTGGGAGCAATAAGCTAGAGTAGCTCCGTGCAGAGCATTGTTGACATAGAAATTCGCAAAACTTACGGATCTGAATGTGGCAGACCCGTTGACTAAAATTATCTCACAAGCAAAACATGATCACACCTTAGTACTCTTTGGGTGTTAATCACATAGCGATGTGAAGTAGATTACTGACTCTAGTAAACCCGTTTGGGTGTAGATCACATATCGATGTGAACTATGGGTGTTAATCACATGGTGATGTGAACTATTGCTGTTAAATCACATGGCGATGTGAACTAGATTATTGACTCTAGTGCAAGTGGGAGACTGAAGGAAATATGCCCTAGAGGCAATAATAAAGTTATTATTTATTTCCTTATATCATGATAAATGTTTATTATTCATGCTAGAATTGTATTAACCGGAAACATAATACATGTGTGAATACATAGACAAACAGAGTGTCACTAGTATGCCTCTACTTGACTAGCTCGTTAATCAAAGATGGTTATGTTTCCTAACCATGGACAAAGAGTTGTTATTTGATTAACGGGATCACATCATTAGGTGAATGATCTGATTGACATGACCCATTCCATTAGCTTAGCACCCGGTCGTTTAGTATGTTGCTATTGCTTTCTTCATGACTTATACATGTTCCTATGACTATTATGCCCTAGAGGCAATAATAAAGTTATTATTTATTTCCTTATATCATGGTAAATGTTTATTATTCATGCTAGAATTGTATTAACCGGAAACATAAAACTTGTGTGAATACATAGACAAACAGAGTGTCACTAGTATGCCTCTACTTGACTAGCTCGTTAATCAAAGATGGTTATGTTTCCTAACCATGGACAAAGAGTTGTTATTTGATTAACGGGATCACATCATTAGGTGAATGATCTGACTGACATGACCCATTCCATTAGCTTAGCACCCGGTCGTTTAGTATGTTGCTATTGCTTTCTTCATGACTTATACATGTTCCTATGACTATGAGATTATGCAACTCCCGTTTGCCGGAGGAACACTTTGTGTGCTACCAAATGTCACAACGTAACTGGGTGATTATAAAGGAGCTCTACAGGTGTCTCCACAGGTACATGTCGGGTTGGCGTATTTCGAGATTAGGATTTGTCACTCCGATTGTCGGAGAGGTATCTCTGGGCCCTCTCGGTAATGCACATCACATAAGCCTTGCAAGCATTGCAATTATGAGTTAGTTGTGAGATGATGTATTACGGAACGAGTAAAGAGACTTGCCGGTAACGAGATTGAACTAGGTATTAAGATATCGACAATCGAATCTCAGGCAAGTAACATACCGATGACAAAGGGAACAACGTATGTTGTTATGCGGTCTGACCGATAAAGATCTTCGTAGAATATGTAGGAGCCAATATGGGCATCCAGGTCCCGCTATTGGTTATTGACCGGAGACGTGTCTCGGTCATGTCTACATTGTTCTCGAACCCGTAGGGTCCGCACGCTTAAGGTTTCGATGACAGATATATTTATGAGATTTGATGTACCGAAGGAGTTCGGAGTCCCGGATGAGATCGGGGACATGACGAGGAGTCTCGAAATGGTCGAGACGTAAATATTGATATATTGGACAACTATATTCGGACATCGGAAAGGTTCGGAGTGATTCGGGTATTTTTCGGAGTACCGGGTAGTTACGGGAGAAGCAATGGGCCTTGATGGGCTTTAGTGGGAAGAGGAGAAAGGGCCAAGGGGCTGCTGCGCCCCCCTCCCCTCTAGTCCGAATTGGACTAGGGAAAAGGGGGCCGGCCACCTGTCCTTCTCCTCCACTTCCTTCTCCCTTCCTCCCCTCTTGGTGGACTCCTACTAGGACTTGGAGTCCTAGTAGGACTCCACATCCTGGCCGCACCTAGCCTTGGCCGGCCTCCTCCTCCTCCATCCTTTATATACTGAGGCAAGGGGCACCCCATGAACACAAGTTGATCCACGTGATCTTATTCTTAGCCGTGTGCGGCGCCCCCAGCCACCATAGTCCTTGATAATATTGTAGCGGTGCTTAGGCGAAGCCCTGCAGCAGTAGTACATCAAGATCGTCACCACGCCGTCGTGCTGACGGAACTCTTCCCCGACACTTTGCTGGATCAGAGTCCGGGGATCGTCATCGAGCTGAACGTGTGCTAAAACTCGGAGGTGCCGTAGTTTCGGTGCTTGATCGGTCAGGCCGTGAAGACGTACGACTACATCAACCAAACGCTTCCGTTGTCGATCTACAAAGGGTACGTAGATCACACTCTCCTCTCGTTGCTATGCATCACCATGATCTTGCGTGTGCGTAGGAATTTTTTTGAAATTACCACGTTCCCCAACAGGAGGATACTGGGCGCGACGGCGGACGGACGGGCGGGAGGGCGCTGGCCGCGGCGTGCAGCTGCTTGGGGGCGGGTGAGCGCCGGGATCAGCGTTCGGCTGCTCGGGGCGCCTTACGGGCGGGCGGGCGTTGCCCTGCGGCCTGTGGCAGCTCGGTGAAGAAGTAGGGAGTAGGGAGAAGGGAGCAGGAGAGATGAGGGCGCTGGCCGGCTGGGTGCTACTGCTCGATCGGGGAGGTGGAGGCTGGAGAGAAGAGGGAGCACGGGGGAGGAGATGGGAGTCGTGGGTGGAGCAGGTGGGGTCGTGGCCTCGTGGGTGGGGGTGTGCGTGGGGGTGCGTGCGTCGTGGGGTGGTGGGTGGAGGCGTGCGTCTGACAGCGTGGGATATGCGTTTGAGATATTGCCAAGTCATCAATCCGCGTGATTGATCCGCGTGATGTGCTTCTTCTTTGCCGTCTGCGAAAATAAATACAGACGGCAAAGAGATCACTTTGCCGTCTGCCAAAAAAACACAGACGGTAACAAATCTTTGCCATCTATCAAAACAAATACAGACGGCAAAGTTTCTTTGCCGTCTGTGATTTTTGCTGCAGACGGCAAAGCGAGCTTTTTGCCGTCTGTATTTATTTTCCCAGACGGCAAAGTTTTTTTTACCGTCAGTTTTTCTTTGCCGTCTACTGATGACGTCAAACCCACTCATTGCCGTCTTCCCGACGAAAAGCTGATGGCAAAGACGCCTCCTGACGGCAAATTACCTGTTTCCCGTAGTGATAGAAGAAATTATTTGCTACTAAGAGTGTTTCTTCTAATCCTAATGATATGCCTTTGTCTACTTTGATTGAGAATAATAATGAATCTATGGATGTGCATTTTGTTGGTAGGAATAATTTTGGCAACAACGCGTATAGAGGAAACTTTAATCCTAGGCCTTATCCTAGCAATTCCTCTAATAATTATGGTAATTCCTACAACAATTCTTATGGAAATTTTAATAAGATGCCCTCTGAATTTGAGACTAGTGTTAAAGAGTTTATGAATTCACAAAAGAATTTCAGTGCTTTGCTTGAAGAGAAATTGCTTAAAGTTGATGAATTGGCTAGGAACGTTGATAGAATTTCTCTTGATGTTGATTCTTTAAAACTTAGATCTATTCCTCCCAAGCATGATATAAATGAGTCTCTCAAAGCCATGAGAATTTCCATTGATGAGTGCAAAGAAAGAACCGCTAGGATGCGTGCTAAGAAAGATTGCTTTATAAAAGCGTGTTCTTCAAATTTCTATGAAAATAAAGATGAAGATCTAAAATTTATTGATGTGTTCCTATTAAATCCTTGTTTTGCAATATGAATCTTGATAATGATGGGACTGAATATGATCCACCTTTACCTAGAAGACGTTCCAAAAATTCGGAGTTTTTAGATCTTGATGCTAAAGTTGATAAAAGTGGGATTGAAGAAATCAAAACCCTAGATGTTAATAAACCCACTATTTTGGATTTCAAGGAATTTAGTTATGATAATTGCTCTTTGATAGATTGTATTTCCTTGTTGCAATCCGTGCTAAATTCTCCTCATGCTTATAGTCAAAATGAAGCTTTTACCAAACATATCGTTGATGCCTTGATGCAATCTTATGAAGAAAAATTTGAGTTGGAAGTTTCTATCCCTAGAAAACTTTATGATGAGTGGGAACCTAGTATTAAAATTAAGATTAAGGATCATGAGTTCTATGCTTTATGTGATTTGGGTGCTAGTGTTTCCACTATTCCCAAAACTTTGTGCGATTTGCTAGATTTCACGGATTCCAATATTAAGAAACCTATGGGAAGAATTAATGATGTTCTTATTGTTGCAAATAGGAACTATGTGCCTGTAGATTTTATCGTTCTTGATATAGATTGCAATCCTTCATGTCATATTAATCTTGGTAGGCCTTTCCTTAGAACGATTGGTGCAATTATTGATATGAAGGAAAGGAATATTAGATTCCAATTTCCATTAAAGAAAGGCATGGAACACTTACCTAGGAAGAAAATAAAATTACCATATGAATCTATCATGAGATCCACTTATGTATTGCCTACCAAAGATGGCAATACCTAGATCTATCCTTGCTTTTATGCCTAGCTAGGGGCGTTAAACGATAGCGCTTGTTGGGAGGCAACCCAATTTTATTTTTAGTTTTTTTTTGCCTTTTGCTTCTGTTTAGGAATAAATATTTGTTCTAGCCTCTGGCTAGATGTGTTTTTATGTTTTAATTAATGTTTGTGCCAAGTTAAACATATAGGATCTTCTTGGATGATAGTTATTTGATCTTGCTGTAATTTCCAGAAACTTCCTGTTCACGAAAACAATTGTTAAAAATCACCAGAACGTGATAAAATACTTATTCCAATTGCTCCTGATCAATAAACAAATTTTCTAGGTCGTCCTATTTTGGCTGATTTTTTGGAGTTCCAGAAGTTTGCATTAGTTACAGATTACTACAGTCTGTTCTGTTTTTGACAGATTCTTTTTTCGTGTGTTGTTTGCTTATTTTGATGAATCTATTGCTAGTAAAATAGTTTATAAACAATAGAGAAGTTGGAATACAGTAGGTTTAACACCAATATAAATAAATAACGAGTTCACTACAGTACCTTGAAGTGGTCTTTTGTTTTCTTTCGCTAACGGAGCTTACGAGATTTTCTGTTAAGTTTTGTGCTGTGAAGTTTTCAAGTTTTGGGTGAAAGATTAGATGGATTATGGAACAAGGAGTGGAAAAAGCCTAAGATTGGGGATGCCCATGGCACCCCCAAGATAATCTAAGGACACCATAAAGCCAAAGCTTGGGGATGCCCCGGAAGGCATCCCCTCTTTCGTCTACTTCCATCAGTAATTTACTTGGAGCTATATTTTTATTAACCACATGATATGTGTTTTGCTTGGAGCACCTTGTATGATTTGAGTCTTTGCTTTTTAGTTTACCACAATCATCGTTGCTGTACACACCTTTTGAGAGAGCCATACATGATTTGGAATTTGTTAGAATACTCTATGTGCTTCGCTTATATATTTTGAGCTATATAGTTTCGCTCTAGTGCTTCACTTATATCTTTTAGAGCACGGTGGTGGAATTTTTTTATAGAAACTATTGATCTCTCATGCTTCACTTAGATTATTTTGAGAGTCTTAAATAGCATGGTAATTTTCTTAAATAATCCTGATATGCTAGGCATACAAGATTTGTAAGAATTCTTATGAGTGTGTTGAATACTAAGAAAAGTTTGATGCTTGATAATTGTTTTGAGATCTGAAGATGGTGATATTAGAGTCATGCTAGTTGAGTAGTTGTGAATTTGAGAGATACTTGTGTTAAAGTTTGTGATTCCCGTAGCATGCACGTATGGTGAACCGTTATGTGATGAAGTCGGAGCATGATTTATTTATTGATTGTCTTCCTTATGAGTGGCGGTCGGGGACGAGCGATGGTCTTTTCCTACCAATCTATCCCCCTAGGAGCATGCGCATAATACTCTGCTTTGATAACTCGTAGATTTTTGCAATAAGTATATGAGTTCTTTATAACTAATGTTGAGTCCGTGGATTATACACACCCTTCTTCCTTCCACCATTGCTAGCCTCTCTAATACCGCACACTTTTCGTCGGTATCATACACCCACCATAAACCTTCCTCAAAATAGCCACCATACCTACCTATCATGGAATTTCCATAGCCATTCCGAGATATATTGCCATGCAACTTACCACCGTTCCGTTTATTATGACACGCTCCATCATTGTCATATTGCTCTGTATGATTCTTTCATACATGTCACTCTTGATTCATTGCATATCCCGGTACACCGCCGGAGGCATTCATATAGAGTCATATTTTGTTCTAAGTATCCAGTTGTAATTGTTGAATTGTAAGAAAATAGAAGTGTGATGATCTTCGTTTTTAGAGCATTGTCCCAAGTGAGGAAAAGGATGATGGAGACTATGATTCCCCACAAGTCGAGACGAGACTTCGGACAAAAAAAAGAGGCCCAAATAAAAAAATGAGAGAAAAAGAGAGAAGCGACAATGTTACCATCCTTTTAGCACACTTGTGCTTCGAAGTGGCACCATGATCTTCATGATAGAGAGTCTCTCATTTTGTCACATTCATATACTAGTGGGAATTTTTCATTATAGAACTTGGCTTGTATATTCCAATGATGGGCTTCCTCAAAATGCCCTAGGTCTTCGTGAGCAAGCGAGTTGGATGCACACCCACTTAGTTTCTTTTGTTGAGCTTTCATATACTTATAGCTCTAGTGCATCCGTTGCATGGCAATCCCTACTCACTCACATTGATATCTATTGATGGGCATCTCCATAGCCCGTTGATACGCCTAGTTGATGTGAGACTATCTTCTCCCTTTTTGTCTTCTCCACAACCACCATTCTATTCCACATATAGTGCTATGTCCATGGCTCACGCTCATGTATTGCGTGAAGATTGAAAAAGTTTGAGAATGTCAAAAGTATGAAACAATTGCTTGGCTTGTCATCGGGGTTGTGCATGATTTAAATGCTTTGTGTGTTGAAGATAGAGCATAGCCAGACTATATGATTTTGTAGGGATAACTTTCTTTGGCCATGTTATTTTGAGAAGACATAATTGCTTTTTTAGTATGCTTGAAGTATTATTATATTTATGTCAATATTAAACTTTTGTCTTGAATCTTTTGGATCTGAATATTCATATCACAATTAAGAAGAATTACATTGAAATTATTACAAGTAGCACTCCACATCAAAAATTCTGTTTTTATCATTTACCTACTCGAGGACGAGCAGGAATTAACCTTGGGGAAGCTTGATACCTCTCCAACGTATCTATAATTTTTTATTGCTCCATGCCATATTATCTACTGTTTTGGACATTATTGGGCTTTATTATTCACTTTTATATTATTTTTGGTACTAACCTATTAACCGGAGGCCCAGCCCAGAATTGCTGTTTTTTTGCCTATTTCAGAGTTTCACAGAAAAGGAATATCAAACGGAGTCCAAACGGAAAGAAACCTTCGGGACGTGATTTTTAGGAAGAATATGATCTGGGAGACTTGGACCCTACGTCAAGAAACAAATGAGGAGGCCACGAGGTAGGGGGCGCGCCTACCCCCCAGGGCGCGCCCTCCACCATCGTGGGCCCCATGTTGCTCCATCGACGTACTCCTTCCTCCCATATATACCTACGTACCCCCAAACGATCAGATACGGAGCCAAAAACCTAATTCCACCGCCACAACCTTCTGTACCCACGAGATCCCATCTTGGGGCCTGTTCCGGAGCTCCGCCGGAGGGGGCATCGATCACGGAGGGCTTCTACATCATCACCATAGCCCCTCCGATGAAGTGTGAGTAGTTTACCTCAGACCTTCGGGTCCATAGTTAGTAGCTAGATGGCTTCTTCTCTCTTTTTGTATTTCAATACAATGTTCTCCCCCTCTCTTGTGGAGATCTATTCGATGTAATCTTCTTTTTGCGGTGTGTTTGTTGAGACCGATGAATTGTGGGTTTATGATCAAGATTATCTATGAACAATATTTGAATCTTCTCTGAATTCTTTTATGTATGATTGGTTATCTTTGCAAGTCTCTTCAAATTATCAGTTTGGTTTTGCCTACTAGATTGATCTTTCTTGCAATGGGAGACGTGCTTAGCTTTGGGTTCAATCTTGCGGTGTCCTTTCCCAGTGACAGTAGGGGCAGCAAGGCACGTATAGTATTGTTGCCATCGAGGATAACAAGATGGTTTTTTTATCATATTGCATGAAATTATCCCTCTACATGATGTCATCTTGCTTAAGGCCTTAGTTTGTTTTATGAACTTAATACTCTAGATGCATGCTGGATAGCGGTCGATGAGTGGAGTAATAGTAGTAGATGCAGGCAGGAGTCGGTCTACTTGTCTCGGACGTGATGCCTATATACATGATCAACCTAGATATTCTCATAACTATGCTCAATTCTGTCAATTGCTCAACAGTAATTTGTTCACCCACCGTAAAATACTTATGCTCTCGAGAGAAGCCACTAGTGAAACCTATGGCCCCCGGGTCTATCTTCATCATATTAATCTTCCAACACTTAGTTATTTCCTTTGCCTTTTACATTGCTTTTATTTTACTTTGCATCTTTATCACAAAAATACCAAAAATATTATCCTATCATATCTATCAGATCTCACTCTCGTAAGTGACAGTGTAGGGATTGACAACCCCTTATCATGTTGGTTGCGAGGATTTATTTGTTTTGTGTAGGTGTGAGGGACTCGCGCGTAGCCTCCTACTGGATTGATACCTTGGTTCTCAAAAACTGAGGGAAATACTTACGCTACTTTGCTACATCACCCTTTCCTCTTCAAGGGAAAATCAACGCAGTGCTCAAGAGGTAGCAGTCATCGTAGTTCAACACGTGCACTAGTGGCACGTATTGACCACAATGTTGAGGAGTTTGATTGTAGATACTGTAATTCTGAAGATCAGTACAAAATCCGACCAGATGATATTTC
This sequence comes from Triticum urartu, assembly GCF_003073215.2. NCBI lineage: Eukaryota > Viridiplantae > Streptophyta > Magnoliopsida > Poales > Poaceae > Triticum > Triticum urartu. Next base: position 693,741,174 of record NC_053024.1, read on the forward strand.
TCGTGATAAGTTAACTCGAAGCCATCGGTGTAGTGGGTTTTGTCTACCATGTTCCACACATTGTTTGAACAATCAAAATAAGTTGTCAATGGAAATAAGATGTCAACTATTTTGAAATAAACAATATAAATTAGTTAATAATTAACTATGTTTGAGAAACTCACATAGCGGTAGAACTGGAGGCGTATCAACAAGGACCCAAATGTCCATATTGTCTTGGTCGATGTCAGGATCACCAAGATCCATGGTGACAAGCATACCCTCATCAAAACCATACATCTTGCAAAATGCTTCCCAATTTTTGCAACCAAAATGGGTTACGGTCTCAGCATTATACAGATTTACTTCAAAATCCACATCATGATGGGTCCTTAGGTGAATTTTCTTCGTTTCAAAATTTTCATGGTCTTCAAAATCCATCCTCTCCAAGACATAGCGTCTTGCATGGCATGGGATAAGCTATACTCGAATTGTAAAAGATGAAAATTACATTTTGAAATAGTTGAAGTCATGCTTAATTACCAAAAAAACACTTGTCGACATTACGTACCGTTTCAACATCGAAGGTCTCCTCGAGCTTAATGCTGAAGCGCCGATCATCGTCCAGGTGAGGCCTGTCGCACAGACCTCGATCGTCGTGGCACCAGCCGCACTCCCCCGGGAGACTTTCGTCGTCCGGTGACGACATTTCCTACGTTCATAATTCAAAGATTAAACTTGTACAATTAAATATATGTACTACAAAAACTAAATTAGATCATTATTATTCATCATGGGTTGACTATAGGTTTGTCGAGTCTTTTCTTGAAAACTCTCAGCTCATTTGGTCTATACATTCGACCGTTGGTGATGGTCGCTCCTCCATTCGTCCCCGAGTGCATTACACCAAAATGTCTAGAACACAGGAACGAAGGAGAAGCGACCCCCACGACAACAGTCGGGATTCTTCGTCGTCTCATATATTGTGGAGACTCGACAGACTTAAAGTCAACCCGAAATATCGTTTAATTATCTTTCAAAAAAAGGATTTGGCTGGTCTCACCTCGAGGTCGGAGGGGGTCGGTGACGGGGCCGACGGCTGGGATGATGGAGGGGGGCTCCTAGATTTCTGCGACAACAAAAACCCTATAAGCTATCAAGTAATCATATGCATACGCCTTGCATAGTGCTCTCCAATTTTAGCATTCAAAGTAGGAGTAGTTTTCCTATTTGAGCATTCAATAAGCAAAACCAAATTGTAAAATAAAGTAGTATTCAAATTAGCATGCATTCAATTATAAGCAAAACAACATCATCTCTTGCGTTCGTACATCGTCGAATATTATCACTAATACACCTCGAATACTATCATACATATAGCATCGCTAGTACAGCTAGAACCATAGCGCCTGACGGGTATCGTCGCAGGCGGTGGACACCCAAAGGGAAGGAACCATCACAGGATCATAGCTCCAGTGAGATCCCTGAAGAACCTGCCAGGTATTGTCGAACCTGCCCTCCAACGCAACCATGTAGTGACGGACGTGCTCGTCCTCCTCGCTGACACGGTGACGTACCACCTCCGCGGTGTCCGGAAGCCTAGGCATCATCACTGGCCCACGCAACCGCCACCAAACAAGGATCAAGTCAACAACGGGCTGGCTCCTCACCAACCTACGCCCCCCGGAAGGTAGCACCTCCCAATACCAGCCCGGCGGAGCCCAGTCCCGGACATGGCCCCTCTGATCAAGCCGGCCTCCTCCACCGAGTCGATGACATGGATGTGGGATAGGCATCATCGACGTCGATGCCGGAATAATTGCTTGAACTAAAAAATAAACTAGTTCTAATAATTTTCTTGCTAAAAATAAATTATACATTTATATATAGTAAAATAAAGTAGTTTTATTAAATCAACTAGTTCAACTACTAATTAAGCACTTACTATAAATAAAATAAAGTAGTACTTACTGAAAATAAACTACTTCTATATATAGTAAAATAAAGTAGTTTTATTAAATCAAATAGTTCAACTACTAAGCACTTAATTTTACTTTTTCCTCTACACTAACCTAAAATGCACTAACCTAAACTCGATATCTACTAACAATAACCTAAATAAAAAATTAATACATATATGAAAAAAACATATATAAACAAAAAAATGCCATGAACATTATATTCATACATACATAGCCATGTCCATTCATCATATAGCTACCACATACATATATACATTATATATATGAAAAAAATGCAATGAACAAAAAAATAATACACATTATATGAAAAAAAAGCACTGAAAAAGAGAGCCGTGGCAGCGGCGGCTCACATCGGGGGTGGCCGGCGAGGGCGACGGCGAGGGCGTCGCCTACGGCGGGGGCGGCGAGGGCGTCGGCGACGGCCACGGTGGGTGGCGCGGGCCGGGGCAGGCGCGTGGCCGGCGACGACGACGACGGTGGGGGCGGGTCATGGCGCAGGGGCGCGGCCGGGCGCGCTCGGGGGCGGCGGAAGGCGACGGCGTGGGCTCGGGGGCGGCGGACGGCGTCGGCGTGGGCTCGGGGGCACGGGCGACGGCGACGGCGGCGGGGCAGCCTGGCAGCGTCGAGCGGAAACTAGCGATGAAATATGAAAAAATGCTAAGTGTTGGCTTATATAGGAAAGGCTTTAGTCCTGGTTCGTGGTAACAATCGGGACCAAAGCCACCCTTCAGTCCTGGTTGGTGCCACCAACCGGGACCAAAGGTCTCTTTTCAGCAGCCCAAAGGGCGCGAAGCAGAGGCCTTTGGTCTCGGTTGGTGGCACCAACCGGGACTGAAGGGGGTGCTTTGGTACCGGTCCGTGGTGCCAACCGGGACCAATGCCCCCCTTTAGTCACGGTTGGTGCTACCAACCGGGACCAAAGGCCTGCGCCTGCCAAAGCCGCGGTGCGGTGGGATGTTTAGTCCCACCTAGCTAGCCGAGGAGTGGCAGGACCTGTTTATAAGCCCTGCCCCGTCATCTCCATTGAACTCCTCTGAATTGCAGGCCTCTGGGCCTAATCTCGCACTGCTATGCCTGTGGGCCTGCTAGGCATTTTGCGGGCCTGAATTCTGTCCCATGGATGGGTTTCTAGTCATATTCAGGCCATGGTGGCCCAGTAGGTGGCATTTTTTATTGTTCCTAGTTTATTTCTCTTATTTTTTGCTTTATTTATTTTATTTTGTTTCTACTTACAACGAAATACTTTTTTTCTAATTACTTATTTTATTTTATTTTATGATAATTCTTTTTGCTATTAAAGTTTCTAACAAAAAAAGTTCTTTATGACAATTCTTTTTTGCTTTTAATGGTTTTGAACAGAAAAAACTTTGATAATTTTAGTTGCATTAATTTTATATAATTTTAGTTTCAATAATACTAGAGGTTGCTTATAACGTTTTGAACAGAAAATGCGTTGATAATTTTAGTTTCATAAATTTAATTTATGTTATTAAAGTTTATTTTATTTTGTTTCTACTTATATATTTTATTAAAGTTTATTTTATTCTGTTTCTAATTACTTATTTATTTTATTTTATTTTATGATAATTTTTATTTTCCATGCATTTACTAATTATTTTGAGCTATAAGACCCTGAAATTGAAAAGCACTACAAATGAACTCTAAAAAGGTTGAAAGTTGGCATGGTATCATCATTTCACCCACATAGCATGTGCAAGAAAGTAGAGAGGGTTACAGCAAAAACTGGATGCACTTTGTGTACAAAACGGACAATCTCTTTCGAAGTATCAGGGTTTGATACGGAAACTCGTCTGTTACAAAGGGATTTCATTTTTTAGAACTTATTTGAACTCCATAGTTTTTCTGTGTTCAAAATGCACCATTCAAAGCCACATCATCAATTTTCAACCCTTTCTGACTTTATTTGTTATTTTCCATGTATTTACTGATTACTTTTAGCTATAAGACCCTCATATTGAAAAGCACTACAAATGAACTCTGAAAAGGTTGAAAGTTGGCATCGTATCATCATTTCAACCACATAGCATGTGCAAGAAAGTTGAGAGGGTTACAGAAAAAACTGGATGCACTTCATGTACAATACGGACAATCTGTTTCGAAGTATCATGATTTCATACGGAAACTCGTCTGTTACAACAGGCATTTCAAATGAACTACGAAAAGGTTGAAATTTGGCATGGTATCATCATAATAGTTGTGGAGAGAAAGTCCTCACTTTTTTTCGCTTGTGTACTTTGCTTATTGCGCCGTAACCATGGATAATCTTCATCGTTTATCAGGATGCTTGGGTCAGCCTTGAATTTGAAGGGAGGAATTTCATGAAACTTTTCATAATCTTCAGACATGTCTGCCTTGCCCTCCACTCCCACGATGTCCCTTTTTCCTGAAAGAACTATGTGGCGCTTTGGCTCATCGTATGATGTATTCGCTTCCTTATCTTTTCTTTTTCTCGGTTTGGTAGACATGTCCTTCACATAGATAACATGTGCCACATCATTGGCTAGGACGAACGGTTCGTCAGTGTACCCAAGATTGTTCAGATCCACTGTTGTCATTCCGTACTGTGGGTCTACCTGTACCCTGCCTCCTGACAGATTGACCCATTTGCACTTAAACCTAGGGACCTTAAAATCATGTCCGTAGTCAAGTTCCCATATGTCCACTATGTAACCATAGTATGTGTCCTTTCCCCTCTCGATTGCTGCATCAAAGCGGACACCGCTGTTTTGGTTGGTGCTCTTTTGATCTTGGGCGATCATGTAAAATGTATTCCCAGTTATCTCGTATCCTTTGTAAGTCAATATAGTCGAAGATGGTCCCCTGGACAACGAGTACAGCTCATCACAAACAGTGTTGTCACCTCTGAGACGTGTTTCCAACCAACTGCTGAAAGTCCTGATGTGTTCACATGTAATCCAGTCGTCACACTGCTCTGGGTGTTTGGAGCGCAGACTGTTCTTGTGTTCATCGACATACGGGGTCATCAAGGTAGAGTTCTGTAGAACTGTGTAGTGTGCTTGAGACCAAAAATGCCTGTCCCTGCATATTATTGAGTCCGCTCCTAGCGTGCCTTTTCCAGTCAGTCTCCCGTCATACCGCGATTTAGGGAGACCTATCTTCTTAAGGCCAGGAATGAAGTCAACACAATACCCAATGACATCCTCTGTTTGATGGCCCATGGAGATGCTTCCTTCTGGCCTACCATGGTTACAGACATATTTCTTTAGGACCCCCATGAACCTCTCAAAGGGGAACATATTGTGTAGAAATACGGGGCCCAGAATGACAATCTCGTCGACTAGATGAGCTAGGACGTGCGTCATGATATTGAAGAAGGATGGTGGTATGAAAATTATGAAAATTATGCCGACCAACGTGACATAGATTTTATTTATCTAGCAGGTATGTGAACCAGAAATTCCAACTGACCCTATTGTCGAGAGGTTAAATTTAGTTGAAGAAGAAAACAATTTCTTGAAGGAAAAAATAAAAAAATTGAGGAGGAGAAGATGATATTGGAGTTGCATGTTGCGGATGTCGTCGATGATCACAAGATCAAGATGGATGCAATCCGCTTGAAGATTAGAAAGATTAGAAAATATGCCATTCATACCGAGGCTTGGTATCATTATGCCGTTGGATCAATTGTTACCTTGGTTGCGATTATGATCGCATTTGTTTTCGCATTGAAATGTTTTACATAGTTTCAATGTATGGTTTAATTAATTAGATGCTCTGGAGAGCTATATGTTGTTAGATGAGAACTATGTATGTACTTTGGTTTTAATGTGATGATGAACTTCTATTAATTTGGTAACTTAATTATCTATTCATGATGTTCTGTAATGGTTTTTGCCACACTTAATTATATATAATGCACGCAGATGAACCAGCAATGGATGTACGGTGATAGACACACCTCCGAGTACATTAAGGGCATGCATGATTTTCTCAAAGTGGCTGAGGCAAACAAGTAGAATGGTTTTATGTGTTGTCCATGCCCTAAATGTGGGAATACGAAGTCTTACTCTGATCGGAAAATCCTTCACACCCACCTGCTTTACAAGGGTTTCATGCCACACTATAATGTTTCGACGAGGCACGGAGAAATAGGGGTTATGATGGAAGAGGCGAAGAAGAAGAGGACGATGACAACTATGTGCCCCCTGAATACGGTGATGCTGCAACGAGGGAAGCTGCTGAAGATCAAGAGGAACCAGACAATGTGCCCAATGATGCTGCAACGGAGGAAACTGTTGAAGATCAAGAGGAACCAGACGACGTGCCCGATGATGATGATCTCCGCCGGGCCATTGTCAATGCAAGGACGCAATGCAAAAGTCAAAAGGAGAAGCTGAAGTTCGATCGCATGTTAGATGATCAGAAAAAGGGTTGTACCCCAATTGCGAAGATGGCAACACAAAGCTCGGTACCCTACTGGAATTGCTGCAGTGGAAGGCAGAGAATGCTGTGCCTGACAAAGGATTTGAGAAGCTACTGAAAGTATTGAAGAAGAAGATTCCAAAGGATAACGAATTTCCCGACAGTACATACGCAGCAAAGAAGGTCGTATGCCCTCTAGGATTGGAGGTGCAGAAGATACATGCATGCCCTAATGACTGCATCCTCTACCGCGGTGCGTACAAGGATCTGAACGCATGCCCGGTATGCGGTGCATTGCGGTATAAGATCAGATGAGATGACCCTGGTGATGTTGACGGCGAGCCCCCCAGGAAGAGGGTTCCTGCGAAGGTGATGTGGTATGCTCCTATAATACCACGGTTGAAACGTCTATTCAGAAGCGAATACCGTAAGAAATACGGGAAGTTTTAGGGCACGTAGGTATATATGGGTGAAGGAAGTACGTTGGTGGAGCTTCGGGGGCCCCACGAGGCAGGGGGCGCGCCCTAGGGGGGTGGGCGAGCCCCCCACCCTCGTGGCCGCCTCCCTCCTTTCCTGACGTGGGGTCCAAGTCCTTCCGGTAGCTTTCCTTCCAAAAATAACTTCTCTAGTTGATTTCGTTCCGTTTCGACTTCGTTTGATATTCCTTTTCTTCGAAACACTGAAATAGGCAAAAAAACAACAAATTTGGGTTGGGCCTGCGGTTAATAGGTTAGTCCCAAAAGTAATATAAAAGTGGATAATAAAGCCCAATATTGCCCAAAACAGTAGATAATATAGCATGGAGCAATCAAAAATTATAGATACGTTGGAGACGTATCACTTGCCTTTGGATCTGTGATAGAAGGTGTACCCAACAGATTCTTTTGGGTATCCTATGAAGATTTACTTCTCCGATTTGGGTTCGAGCTTGTCATGTTGAAACTTTTTCACATAAGCATCGCAGTCCCAAACTTTAAGAAATGACAGCTTAGGTTTCTCGCCAAACCACAGTTCATACGGTGTCATCTCCACGAATTTAGATGGTGCCCTATTTAACGTGAATGTAGCTGTCTCTAATGCATAAACCCAAAACGATAGTGGTAGATCGGTAAGAGACATCATAGATCGCACTATATATAATAAAGTACGGCTACGACGTTCGGACACACCATTACACTGTGGTGTTCCAGGTGGCGTGAGTAGTGAAACTATTTCACATTGTTTTAACTGAAGGCCAAACTCGTTAACTCAAATATTTTATTTCTGCGATCATATCATAGAAACTTTTATTTTCTTGTTACGATGATTCTCTACTTCACTCTGAAATTCTTTGAACTTTTCAAATGTTTTAGACTTGTGTTTCATCAAGTAGATATACCCATATATGCTCAAATCATCCGTGAAGGTCAGAAAATTACGATACCTGCCGCGAGCCTCAACACTCATCGGACCGCATACATCAGTATGTATTATTTCCAATAAGTCAGTTGCTCGCTCCATTGTTCCGGAGAACGGAGTTTTAGTCATCCTGCCCATGAGGCATGATTCGCAAGCATCAAGTGATTCATAATCACGTGATTCCAAAAGCCCATCAGCATGGAGTTTCTTTATGCGCTTTGCACCAATATGACCTAAACGGCAATGCCACAAATAAGTTCCACTATCATCATTAACTTTGCATCTTTTGGCTTCAATATTATGAATATGTGTATCACTAGGATCAAGATCCAACAAACCATTTTCATTGGGTGTATGACCATAGAAGGTTTTATTCATGTAAACAGAACAACAATTATTCTCTTATTTAAATGAATAACCGTATTGCAATAAACATGATCAAATCATATTCATGCTCAATGCAAACACCAAATAACATTTATTTAGGGTCAACACAAATCCCGAAAGTATATGGAGTGTGCGATGATGATGATATCAATCTTGAAACTACTTCCAACACACATCGTCACTTCACCCATAACTAGTTTATGTTCATTCTACAACTCCCGTTTCAAGTTACTACTCTTAGCAACTGAACCCGTATCAAATACCGAGGGGTTGCTATAAACACTAGTAAGGTACACATCAATAATATGTATATTATATATACCTTTGTTCATTTTTCCATCCTTCTTATCCGCCAAAAACTTGGGGTAGTTCCGCTTCCAGTGACCAGTCCCTTTGCAGTGTAAGAAAATAAAATTGTGATGATCTTCATTTTTAGAGCATTGTCCCAAGTGAGGAAAAGGATGATGGAGACTATGATTCCCCACAAGTCGAGATGAGACTCCGGACGAAAAAAAAGAGGCCATAAAAAAAGAGGCCCAAATAAAAAAATGAGAGAAAAAGAGAGAAGGGACAATGTTACTATCCTTTTAGCACACTTGTGCTTCGAAGTGGCACCACGATCTTCATGATAGAGAGTCTCTCATTTTGTCACTTTTATATACTAGTGGGAATTTTTCATTATAGAACTTGGCTTGTATATTCCAATGATGGGCTTCCTCAAAATGCCCTAGGTCTTCGTGAGCAAGCGAGTTGGATGCACGCCCACTTAGTTTCTTTTGTTGAGCTTTCATATACTTATAGTTCTAGTGCATCCGTTGCATGGCAATCCCTACTCACTCACATTGATATCTATTGATGGGCATCTCCATAGCCCGTTGATACGCCTAGTTGATGTGAGACTATCTTCTCCCTTTTTGTCTTCTCCACAACCACCATTCTATTCTACATATAGTGCTATGTCCATGGCTCACGCTCATGTATTGCGTGAAGATTGAAAAAGTTTGAGAATATCAAAAGTATGAAACAATTGCTTGGCTTGTCATCGGGGTTGTGCATGATTTAAATACTTTGTGTGGTGAAGATAGAGCATAGCCAGACTATATGATTTTGTAGGGATAACTTTCTTTGGCCATGTTATTTTGAGAAGACATAATTGCTTTGTTAGTATGCTTGAAGTATTATTATATTTATGTCAATATTAAACTTTTTTCTTGAATCTTTCGGATCTGAATATTCATACCACAATTAAGAAGAATTACATTGAAATTATTCCAAGTAGCACTCCGCATCAAAAATTATGTTTTTATCATTTACCTACTCGAGGACGAGCAGGAATTAACATTGGGGAAGCTTGATACCTCTCCAACGTATCTATAATTTTTTATTGCTCCATGCTATATTATCTAATGTTTTGGACATTATTGGGCTTTATTATTCACTTTTATATTATTTTTGGTACTAACCTATTAACCGGAGGCCCAACCCAGAATTGTTGTTTTTTGCCTATTTCAGAGTATCGCAGAAAAGGAATATCAAACGGAGTCCAAACAGAATGAAACCTTCGGGAACGTGATTATTAGGAAGAATATGATCTGGGAGACTTGGACCCTACGTCAAGAAACAAATGAGGAGGCCACGAGGTAGGGGGCGCGCCCTCCACCCTCGTGGGCCCCTGTTGCTCCACCGACGTACTCCTTCCTCCCATATATACCTACGTACCACCAAACGGTCAGATACGGAGCCAAAAACCTAATTCCACCGCCGCAACCTTCTGTACCCACGAGATCCCATCTTGGAGGGGGCATCGATCACGGAGGGCTTCTACATCATCACCATAGCCCCTCCGATGAAGTGTGAGTAGTTTACCTCAGACCTTCGGGTCCATAGTTAGTAGCTAGATGGCTTCTTCTCTCTTTTTGGATCTCAATACAATGTTCTCCCCCTCTCTCGTGGAGATCTATTCGATGTAATCTTCTTTTTGCGGTGTGTTTGTTGAGACCGATGAATTGTGGGTTTATGATCAAGATTATCTATGAACAATATTTGAATCTTCTCTGAATTCTTTTATGTATGATTGTTTATATTTGCAAGTCTCTTCGAATTATCAGTTTGGTTTTGCCTACTAGATTGATCTTTCTTGCAATGGGAGAAGTGCTTAGCTTTGGGTTCAATCTTGCGGTGTCCTTTTCCAGTGACAGTAGGGGCAGCAAGGCACGTATAGTATTGTTGCCATCGAGGATAACAAGATGGGGTTTTTATCATATTGCATGAATTTATCCCCCTACATCATGTCATCTTGCTTAAGGCCTTACTCTGTTTTATGAACTTAATACTCTAGATGCATGCTGGATAGCGGCCGATGAGTGAAGTAATAGTAGTACATGCAGGCAGGAGTCGGTCTACTTGTCTCGGACATGATGCCTATATACATGATCAACCTAGATATTCTCATAACTATGCTCAATTCTGTCAATTGCTCAACAGTAATTTGTTCACCCACCGTAAAATACTTATGCTCTCGAGAGAAGCCACTAGTGAAACCTATGGCCCCCAGGTCTATCTTCATCATATTAGTCTTCCAACACTTAGTTATTTCCTTTGCCTTTTACATTGCTTTTATTTTACTTTGCATCTTTATCACAAAAATACCAAAAATATTATCCTATCATATCTATCAGATCTCACTCTCGTAAGTGACCGTGTAGGGATTGACAACCCCTTATCACGTTGGTTGCGAGGATTTATTTGTTTTGTGTAGGTGTGAGGGACTCGCGCGTAGCCTCCTACTGGATTGATACCTTGGTTCTCAAAAACTGAGGGAAATACTTACGCTACTTTGCTGAATCACCCTTTCCTCTTCAAGGGAAAATCAACGCAGTGCTCAAGAGGTAGCAGTCATCGTAGTTCAACACGTGCACTAGTGGCACGTATTGACCATAATGTTCAGGAGTTTGATTGTAGATACTGTAATTCTCAAGATCAGTACAAAATCCGACCAGATAATTTTTCTCTTGATAAGTTAACTCGAAGCATTCGGTGTAGTGGGTTTTGTCTACCATGTTCCACACATTGTTTGAACAATCAAAATAAGTTGTCAATGGAAATAAGTTGTCAACTATTTTGAAATAAACAATATAAATTAGTTAATAATTAACTATGTTTGAGAAACTCACATAGCGGTAGAACTGGAGGCGTATCAACAAGGACCCAAATGTCCATATTGTCTTGGTCGATGTCAGGATCACCAAGATCCATGGTGACAAGCATACCCTCATCAAAACCATACATCTTGCAAAATGCTTCCCAATTTTTGCAACCAAAATGGGTTACGGTCTCAGCATTATACAGATTTACTTCAAAATCCACATCATGATGGGTCCTTAGGTGAATTTTCTTCGTTTCAAAATTTTCATGGTCTTCAAAATCCATCCTCTCCAAGACATAGCGTCTTGCATGGCATGGGATAAGCTATACTCGAATTGTAAAAGATGAAAATTACATGTTGAAATAGTTGAAGTCATGCTTAATTACGAAAAAAACACTTGTCGACATTACGTCCCGTTTCAACATCGAAGGTCTCCTCGAGCTTAATGCTGAAGCGCCGATCATCGTCCAGGTGAGGCCTGTCGCACAGACCTCGATCGTCGTGGGACCTCGATCGTCGTGGCACCAGCCGCACTCCCCCGGGAGACTTTCGTCGTCCGGTGACGACATTTCCTACGTTCATAATTCAAAGATTAAACTTGTACAATTAAATATATGTACTACAAAAACTAAATTAGATCATTATTATTCATCATGGGTTGACTATAGGTTTGTCGAGTCTTTTCTTGAAAACTCTCAGCTCATTTGGTCTATACATTCGACCGTTGGTGATGGTCGCTCCTCCATTCGTCCCCGAGTGCATTACACCAAAATGTCTAGAACACAGGAACGAAGGAGAAGCGACCCCCACGACAACAGTCGGGATTCTTCGTCGTCTCATATATTGTGGAGACTCGACAGACTTAAAGTCAACCCGAAATATCGTTTAATTATCTTTCAAAAAAAGGATTTGGCTGGTCTCACCTCGAGGTCGGAGGGGGTCGGTGACGGGGCCGACGGCTGGGATGATGGAGGGGGGCTCCTAGATTTCTGCGACAACAAAAACCCTATAAGCTATCAAGTAATCATATGCATACGCCTTGCATAGTGCTCTCCAATTTTAGCATTCAAAGTAGGAGTAGTTTTCCTATTTGAGCATTCAATAAGCAAAACCAAATTGTAAAATAAAGTAGTATTCAAATTAGCATGCATTCAATTATAAGCAAAACAACATCATCTCTTGCGTTCGTACATCGTCGAATATTATCACTAATACACCTCGAATACTATCATACATATAGCATCGCTAGTACAGCTAGAACCATAGCGCCTGACGGGTATCGTCGCAGGCGGTGGACACCCAAAGGGAAGGAACCATCACAGGATCATAGCTCCAGTGAGATCCCTGAAGAACCTGCCAGGTATTGTCGAACCTGCCCTCCAACGCAACCATGTAGTGACGGACGTGCTCGTCCTCCTCGCTGACACGGTGACGTACCACCTCCGCGGTGTCCGGAAGCCTAGGCATCATCACTGGCCCACGCAACCGCCACCAAACAAGGATCAAGTCAACAACGGGCTGGCTCCTCACCAACCTACGCCCCCCGGAAGGTAGCACCTCCCAATACCAGCCCGGCGGAGCCCAGTCCCGGACATGGCCCCTCTGATCAAGCCGGCCTCCTCCACCGAGTCGATGACATGGATGTGGGATAGGCATCATCGACGTCGATGCCGGAATAATTGCTTGAACTAAAAAATAAACTAGTTCTAATAATTTTCTTGCTAAAAATAAATTATACATTTATATATAGTAAAATAAAGTAGTTTTATTAAATCAACTAGTTCAACTACTAATTAAGCACTTACTATAAATAAAATAAAGTAGTACTTACTGAAAATAAACTACTTCTATATATAGTAAAATAAAGTAGTTTTATTAAATCAAATAGTTCAACTACTAAGCACTTAATTTTACTTTTTCCTCTACACTAACCTAAAATGCACTAACCTAAACTCGATATCTACTAACAATAACCTAAATAAAAAATTAATACATATATGAAAAAAACATATATAAACAAAAAAATGCCATGAACATTATATTCATACATACATAGCCATGTCCATTCATTATATAGCTACCACATACATATATACATTATATGTATGAAAAAAATTGCAATGAACAAAAAAATAATACACATTATATGAAAAAAGCACTGAAATAGAGAGCCGTTGGCAGGCTCACATCGGGGGCGCCGGCGAGGGCCTCGGCTACGGCCGGGGGCGGCGAGGGCATCGGCGACGGCCACGGTGGGTGGCGCGGGCCGGGGCAGGGGCGTGGCCGACGACGACGACGACGGTGGGGGTGGGTCGTGGCGCAGGGGCACGGCCAGGCGCGCTCGGGGGCGGCGGAAGGCGATGGCGTGGGCTTGGGGGCGGCGGACGGCGTCGCCGTCGGCTCGGGGGCACGGGCGACGGCGACGGCGACGGCGGCGGGGCAGCCTGGCAGCGTCGAGCGGCAACTAGCGATGAAATATGAAAAAATGTTAAGTGCTGGCTTATATAGGAAAGGCATTAGTCCTGGTTCGTGGTAACAACCGGACCAAACCACCTTCAGTCCCGGTTGGTGCACCAACCGGGACCAAAGGCTCTTTTCAGCAGCCCAAAGGGCGCGAAGCAGAGGCCTTTGGTCCCGGTTGGTGGCACCAACCGGGACTGAAGGGGGGCTTTGGTACCGGTCCGTGGCAAAGGGCGCGAAGCAGAGGCCTTTGGTCCCGGTTGGTGGCACCAACCGGGACTGAAGGGGGGGCTTTGGTACCGGTCCGTGGTGCCAACCCGGACCAATGCCCCCCTTTAGTCGCGGTTGGTGCTATATTATCTACTGTCTTGGACATTATTGGGCTTTATTATTCACTTTTATATTATTTTTGGTACTAACCTATTAACCGGAGGCCCAACCCAGAATTGTTGTTTTTTGCCTATTTCAGAGTTTCGTAGAAAAGGAATATCAAACGGAGTCCAAACGGAATGAAACCATCGGGAACGTGATTATTAGGAAGAATATGATCTGGGAGACTTGGACCCTACGTCAAGAAACAAATGAGGAGGCCACGAGGTAGGGGGCGCGCCCTCCACCCTCGTGGGCCCCCTGTTGCTCCACCGACGTACTCCTTCCTTCCATATATACCTACGTACCCCCAAACGATCAGATACGGAGCCAAAAACCTAATTCCACCGCCGCAACCTTCTGTACCCGCGAGATCCCATCTTGGGGCCTGTTCCGGAGCTCCGCCGGAGGGGGCATCGATCACGGAGGGCTTCTACATCATCACCATAGCCCCTCCGATGAAGTGTGAGTAGTTTACCTCAGACCTCCGGGTCCATAGTTAGTAGCTAGATGGCTTCTTCTCTCTTTTTGGATCTCAATACAATGTTCTCCCCCTCTCTCGTGGAGATCTATTCGATGTAATCTTCTTTTTGCGGTGTGTTTGTTGAGACCGATGAATTGTGGGTTTATGATCAAGATTATCTATGAACAATATTTGAATCTTCTCTGAATTCTTTTATGTATGATTGGTTATCTTTGCAAGTCTCTTCGAATTATCAGTTTGGTTTTGCCTACTAGATTGATCTTTCTTGCAATGGGAGAAGTTCTTAGCTTTGGGTTCAATCTTGCGGTGTCCTTTCCCAGTGACAGTAGGGGCAGCAAGGCACGTATAGTATTGTTGCCATCGAGGATAACAAGATGGGGTTTTTTATCATATTGCATGAATTTATCCCTCTACATCATGTCATCTTGCTTAAGGCCTTACTCTGTTTTATGAACTTAATACTCTAGATGCATGCTGGATAGCGGCCGATGAGTGAAGTAATAGTAGTACATGCAGGCAGGAGTCGGTCTACTTGTCTCGGATGTGATGCCTATATACATGATCAACCTAGATATTCTCATAACTATGCTCAATTCTGTCAATTGCTCAACAGTAATTTGTTCACCCACCGTAAAATACTTATGCTCTCGAGAGAAGCCACTAGTGAAACCTATGGCCCCCAGGTCTATCTTCATCATATTAATCTTCCAACACTTAGTTATTTCCTTTGCCTTTTACATTGCTTTTATTTTACTTTGCATCTTTATCACAAAAATACCAAAAATATTATCCTATCATATCTATCAGATCTCACTCTCGTAAGTGACCGTGTAGGGATTGACAACCCCTTATCACGTTGGTTGCTTGGATTTATTTGTTTTGTGTAGGTGTGAGGGACTCGCGCGTAGCCTCCTACTGGATTGATACCTTGGTTCTCAAAAACTGAGGGAAATACTTACGCTACTTTGCTGCATCACCACTGGTAGAAAAAAGGCCTATAGTCCCGGTTCGTAAGGGCCTTTAGTCCCGGTTCCTGAACCGGGACTAAAGTGTCGGTACTAATGCCTTGACCCTTTAGTCCCGGTTCAATCCAGAACCGGGACTAAAGGGCGCGGCCACGTGGAGCTCCACCTTTAGTCCCGGTTGGTAACACCAACCGGGACTAAAGGAAATTTTATGATTTTTTTTTGAAATTTTTTTTTGAATTTTTTTTATTTTCAAACTGCTGAATTATTTTAACCTCTAGTCTGTAATCAACACCCCTCATCACTTCTCAATTTATCCTCTAATCACCCCTCATCATTCCAAATCATCTAACTTCCCGAACGGTCACCCATCCTCCCACTCCCCCAGCCTGAGCACGCTTAACTTCCGGGTTCTATTCTCCCTCGCTCCAAGTCTGCACTTGTTGTTTTCCTGACAATAGTAAGATGTCAATCCTATTAACCTTCAGGAATTTTGCTTGAGCATGAAGTGACACATTTCACTGTTTGAGTTTGAAACTATTGTTTTAAAAAACAATAATTATTTAGTAACACTAATATTTCTTGAATAATTAGTTTGACCATTGTTTGACCACAGTTTGACCACAGTTTGACCAGATTTGACCAAAATTGAAATAACTAAAATAATTATTTAGTAACACTAATATTTTAGAATAATTAGTTTGACCATTGTTTGACCACAGTTTGCCCACTGTTTGAATATTTTTCAATTTTTCCCACTCTAGATCTTAAAAGCCCCGTAACTTTTTTTCTATTAGGTTTTTGAGGATTTTGAAAATGTTTAAATTTGGATGTAACTTTTCGAGTAGATGATTTTTCATATAAAAAACTTTTTCATCCGAGTTATGCAAAAGTTATGCCCATTTTTACAAATTTCAGAGACATTTTGCAAATAAAGTCAAAATTCACATTTGCAAATTTTCCCAACAACTAGACCACATATCACATGGGAAACTTATTTTCTTTTATTTTTTTGACATTTCCATTATTTTCTTTTATTTTTTTTAAAACTGAAAAGGCGATCCACCGGGGGGGGGTAGAGTTTAAAAATGGGACCTTTAGTACCGGTTCGTGGCACGAACCGGGACTAAAGGTCTCAAACCCATTAGTCCCGGTTCGTGCCTCAAACCGGGACTAAAGGTCTAATCTTTAGTCCCGGTTTGAGGCACGAACCGGGACTAAAGGTCATCGCACCCTTTAGTCCCGGTTCATGTCTTAAACCGGGACTAAAGGGCCCGAGTGAACCGGGACTAATGCCTTAGCCGCACGAACCGGGACCAATGCTCACATTAGTCCCGTTTCTAGACTAAACCGGGACTAATGGGCTGAGCCGGCCTGGACCATAGCCCTGTTTTCTACTAGTGCACCCTTTCCTCTTCAAGGGAAAATCAACACAGTGCTCAAGAGGTAGCAGTCATCGTAGTTCAACATGTGCACTAGTGGCACGTATTGACCATAATGTTGAGGAGTTTGATTGTAGATACTGTTCATTATGATGACAATTCTCATCCAAGGCCCTAAGCAATTCGGCAACGACATTGATGTGTACCTAAGGCCATTAGTTGAAGAACTTTTACAGCTCTGGAATGGAAACGGTGTACGTACGTGGGATGAGCACAAACATGAGGAATTTAACTTGCACGCGTTGCTGTTTGTAACCATCAACGATTGGCCCGCTCTCAGTAACCTTTGAGGACAGACAAACAAGGGATACCACGCATGCACACACTGTTTAGATGAAACTGAAAGTATATACCTGGACAAATGCAGGAAGAATGTGAAACTGGGCCATCGTCGATTTCTTCCGACCAACCATCAATGTCGAAAGAAAGGCAAGCATTTCAAAGGCGGGGCAGATCACCGGAAGAAGCCCTCCATGCGTACCGGTGATCACGTACTTGCTATGGTCAATGATTTACACGTAATCTTTGGAAAGGGTCCCGGCGGACTAGCTGTTCCGAATGACGCTGAGGGACACGCACCCATGTGGAAGAAGAAATCTATATTTTGGGACCTACCCTACTGGAAGGACCTAGAGGTCCGCTCTTCAATCGACGTGGTGCACGTGATGAAGAACCTTTGCGTGAACCTGCTAGGCTTCTTGGGCATGTATGGGAAGACAAAAGATACACCTGAGGCACGGGAGGACCTTCAACGTTTGCACGAAAAATACGGCATGCCTCTGAAGCAGTATGAGGGTCCTGCCAGCTACGCTCTTATGAAAGAAGAGAAAGAAATCTTCTTTGAATGCCTGCTCAGTATGAAGGTCCCGACTGGCTTCTCGTCGAATATAAAGGGAATAATAAATATGCCAGAGAAAAAGTTTCAGAACCTAAAGTCTTATGACTTGCACGTGATTATGACGCAACTCCTTCCGGTTGCATTGAGGGGGCTTCTACAGGAAAACGTCCGATTAGCCATTGTGAAGCTATGTGCATTCCTCAATGCAATCTCTCAGAAGGTGATCGATCCAGAAATCGTACCAAGGCTAAGGAGTGATGTGGCGCAATGTCTTGTCAGTTTCGAGCTGGTGTTCCCACCATCCTTCTTCAATATCATGACGCACGTCCTAGTTCATCTAGTCAACGAGATTGTCATTCTGGGGCCCGTATTTATACACAATATGTTCCCCTTTGAGAGGTTCATGGGAGTCCTAAAGAAATATGTCCGTAACCGCGCTAGGCCAGAAGGAAGCATCTCCATGGGCCATCAAACAGAGGATGTCATTGGGTTTTGTGTTGACTTCATTCCTGGAGTTAAGAAGATAGGTCTCCCTAAATCGCGGTATGAGGGGAGACTAACTGGAAAAGGCATGCTTGGAGGGGACTCAATAATATGCAGGGACGGATATTCTTGGTCTCAACCACACTACACAGTTCTACAGAACTCTACCTTGGTGACCCCGTATGTCGATGAACACAAGAACAGTCTGCACTCCAAACACCCGGAGCAGTGCGACGACTGGATTACATGTGAACACATCAGGACTTTCAGCAGTTGGTTGGAAACACGTCTCAGAGGTGACAACACTGTTTGTGATGAGCTGTACTTGTTGTCCAGGGGACCATCTTTGACTGTATTGACTTACAAAGGATACGAGATAAATGGGAATACATTTTACACGATCGCCCAAGATCAAAAGAGCACCAACCAAAACAGCGGTGTCCACTTTGATGCAGCAACCGAGAGGGGAAAGGACACATATTATGGTTACATAGTGGACATATGGGAACTTGACTATGGACATGATTTTAAGGTCCCTATGTTTAAGTGCAAATGGGTCAATCTGTCAGGAGGCGGGGTACAGGTAGACCCACAGTACGGAATGACAACAGTGGATCTGAAAAATCTTGGGTACACTCACGAACCGTTCGTCCTACCAATGATGTGGCACAGGTTATCTATGTGAAGGACATGTCTATCAAACCGAGAAAAAGAAAAGATAAGGAAGCGAATACATCATACGATGAGCTAAAGCGCCACATAGTTCTTTCAGGAAAAATGGACATCGTGGGAGTGGCGGGCAAGACAGACATGTCTGAAGATTATGAAAAGTTTCATGAAATTCCTCCGTTCAAAGTAAAGGCTGACCCAAGCATCCTGATAAACGATGAAGATTATCCATGGTTATGGTGCAATAAGCAAATGACACAAGCGAAGAAAAAGTGAAGACTTTCTCCCGCAACTATTATGATGATACCATGCCAACTTTGTAACAGACGAGTATGATACCATTTTCCGTTTTGTACATGCACATGCTATGTGGGTGAAATTATGATACTATGCTTTAATGTCTTATGGTTCGGCCCTCGTAATACCATTAATCCCGGTTCGCTCCTTGTCAACTATGTTCTCACCAAGAACACTCAAGAGGGCAGCCACGTGGGCCATTGGTCCCGGTTTGTCTGGACCTTTTGGTCCCGGTTCCACGCACGAACCTAGACCAATGCGCCTCGCCCCTGGCCCATGACCATTAGTCCCGGTTTGTGCCACCAACCGGGACTAAAGGGTTGGTCCTCATTGCAGTCAGAGTTTAGTCTCACCTCGCCAACCTAAGGGCGCTCACACCGGTTTATAAGTCCGTCCCTCTCTGCCTTGTTGAGCTCCTCTCAAAGTGAAAATAGATGCCCTTATACAGGGAATTTGACCTAAATTCAGAGTGAATTTCTCTGAAATTCATAGAAATTTATTATAAATTTAGGTTGTAGTCTCTCTATAGGCCCATCTATGCTCATTTTTTTATGTTGGGGTTGGCGATCTTTACAGACTTTTTGTGTGTTGAATATGCACCATTCAAAATCAGTTAATCACAAACTTGTGATTCACACAAATTTCAAAGAATTCAAATTTTAACTATTCAAATTTGAAAACTAATGGCACTAACAGAAAGTTTATAATTTTTCTGACCTAAAAGCAAAAAAGAATTAAAAAATAAAGCAAAAAACAAAAGAAAATAAATAATGCAAAAAACAAAACAAAAAACTGGAAAAAAAACTATTTTTATAGTAAAGTTAATCACAAACTTGTGATTCACACAAATTTCAAAAAATTCAAATTTTAACTATTCAAATTTGAAAACTAATGGGACTAACAGAAAGTTTATAATTTTTCTGATATAAAAGCAAAAAGAATTAAAAATAAAGAAAAAACAAAAGAAAATAAATAATGCAAAAAACTAAACAAAAAAATGAAAAAAAAAACTATTTTTATAGTAAAGTTAATCACAAACTTGTGATTCACACAAATTTCAAAGAATTCAAATTTCAACTATTCAAATTTGAAAACTAATGGCACTAACAGAAAGTTTATAATTTTTCTGACCTAAAACCAAAAAGAATTAAAAAATAAAGCAAAAAAAACAAAAGAAAATAAATAATGCAAAAAACAAAACAAAAAAACTGGAAAAAATAAAAAAAATGCCACCTATTGGGCCACCACGGCCTGAATACGACTAGAAACCCAACCTGGGCCAGGATTCAGGCCCGCAGAAGGCCCAATAGGCCCACATACAGCATAGTGTGAGATTAGCCCCGTAAGCCTGCATTTGAGAGGAGCTCGAGAGGGCAGCCGCAGTGGGGCTTAGAAACCACTCCGAGCCCCTCTCAACCAGCGAGGTGGGACTAAACTTTTGGCCGCCGGCAGCGCAAGGCCTTTGGTCCCGGTTGGTGGCACCAACCGGGACGAAAGGGGGGCATTGGTCCCGGTTGATGCCACGAACCGGGACTAATGCTCTCAGTATATAAGAAAAGACTTGGCGTTTTTCAGATTCATCTCTGCAGTTGCCCCGCGCCGACGATGCCGCCAGGCTGGCCGAGCTCGCCCCGCCGACGCCGTCACCGTCGCCGCCCTCTGCTGCCTCGTCGACGCGCAGCCGCCCCTGCCCCGAGCACGCCGCCGCCGGCCCGCCCCGACCGCGCCGCGCGCCCCTGCCCCGATCACGTCGTCGTCGCCCAGCTGCCCCGACCACGCCGGCCGCGTGCCTGAGCTCGCCTCTGCCTCGACCACGCCAGCTGCGCGCCTGAGCTCGCCTCTACGCCGACCATGCCGACCGCAGGCCTGAGCTCGCCTCTGCCCCGACCACGCCGGCCGCGCGCCTGAGCTCGCCCTGCCCCGACCATGCCGCCGTTGCCTCTGCCCCTGCCCCGACCACGCCGCCGTCGCCTCTACCCCGACGCGCGCCGTGCCTCTGCCCCTACCCCGTCCACACCGCACCTCTCCTTTGGTCAGGCCGGCCGGCACCGCCCCCTTCCTCCCTTTTTTCACATATATATGATGTTTTTTTCCTGATTATATGTATATGTGTGAGTATATGTATGTGTGTATATCTGTTTATATGTCCTTTTTTAGATTTTTTGTTTTTTGCATTTTTATAAAAATGTATATATGTATGTATATGTTCTCTATGTATATATATATATATGTTCATGTATGCAAAAGATAGATTTTTAGAAAAGTTAGGATTTTTTTCTGTTCATATTTTTTTTGGTGATATTAATTATTGTAGAATATGCAAATGTTTGTATATTCATATGAACAATGCATTAGGCAAAACCTTTACTTTTTTTCTAAATTTTCTATTTGAACATTTAAAAAAAGCAATACTACTTCATGTATTTTGTCAGAATTTTCTATCGTGCATAGACCGATTTTAGACCACGGGAGCACCCCCACCCCCCTATTGCTGCAAAAGTTGCTAAGTGATATTAAGAAGGAAGAAGAAGAAAAAGAATGAGAGGAAAAAGGAAAATAAGAAGAGGAAGAAAGGAGAAGAAGAGGAGAGGAAGAAGAGGAGAAATAAATAAGAAGAAGAAAAAAAGAAAAAGAAGAGGAGAATATTCTATTTTCTCTTCTTCTCCTCTATTCCTTTCTTCTTCTCCTCTTCTTTTTCTTCTTTTTTTTCTTCAATCTTCTCCACTATTCCTTTCCTCTTCTCCTCTTTTTATTTCTTCTTCGTCTTCTTATTTTTTATCGGATATGTCGTTGTCGATATACCCCGTGTCCCGATAACTTCAACACGAGGGGGGGTTCAACCTACCCCCCTCCCCGATAACATTATTTTCCCATGTATGTATGTCGTCGTTGTCGATATAACCCCCTCCCGGATAACTTCGATCGTGATAACTTATCTCACGGGAGCACCCACCGGCCCTCTCGCTCGACCAAAACTCCCGAGGACACCCAAACCCTAAAAAATTGATGTCGGTCTCCTACCCCTCCCGTCGCGCCCCTACCGTTGAAACGTTGCCGAGGCCACCCCAAACCCGGAATAAGCTCGGTCTACGTTTTCCACTAATATATCCACCTGCTGTCATGTTTGTGTAATAATTGCCATGTTGTAATATTTGCAGAAACAATGGAGCACATACGAGACGAGGAAGCATAAGAGGTGTTGGGGGACATAATCTTAGCCGGAGGTGATATCTTGTCGTATCTTAACGACAATGATGGTCTGGAAGAACAGGGTGAAGAAGCAGGCTACGGTGATCGAATAATGGAGGAGGAAAGACATGACTATGATGGCTCCGGTGACCCAATGCTGGTGCAAGAAGGCGCCCGTGGTGACGGCTCCGGTGACCGAACAGAGTCCAGCCAGGTAAATATATTAGTTATGCCTGTGCTGACTAGCTAATTGATGCATTCATTGTTTTGGTATGTACACATATTAATTAACTCTCGTCTTTCTTCTTTTTTCTAGCCCTCCGGATCGAGCACAACTTCGGTAAAGAGACGAGGCCCGAAGAAAAAGTTGCGCTCGGATGAAAGGTTTGAGATCACAGCAATCGCGCGCGACGGCCAACCGATTGAACCCATCCAGACAAAGAAAGCATTTGCTGCTCAGTGCGGGGTTCTTGTTAGGGACAAGATCCCGATCAGCATCCACCAATGGTATAAGCCTAAGAAGGAAGACCCTGAGGAGTCTTATGTCAATGATATGCAGAAAGATGATCTTTGGACTGAGCTGAAGGCAAATTTCACCCTACCGCCAGAGGAGGATCCGGAGAAGCCAGTTAAAGAGCAATTAATCAAGTCACATGCTCTTAAGAAGATGGCAGACCTATTCAGGAGGTGGAAGAATGAGCTGAAAACGTTTGTCGACAAAGAAGAGACACCCGAATTCATCGGCAAATATGAGAAGATCAGAGATCACTGGCCCGCATTTGTGGCCCACAAGACATCGGAAAAGAGTAAGATGTCAGCGACAAACAAGAAATATGCTGCGAAGAAGAAGCTTCACCATCGCATGGGGTCAGGTGGCTACCTCAAAACCCGGCCTAAGTGGGCCAAGGCTGAGAATGATCTGCTTGATAAAGGGATCGAACCAGAGACAATGAACTGGCCAGACCGTTGCCGTACTTGGTTCTTCGGGCCTGGCAGAACCTTGGACCCTGTATCAGGGAAATGCGTTTGGACGGACGAGCAAATGAGAATACCAGTAAAGAGGCTTCATCACTATATCGATGCAGCATAACAATGGACGTTCGTTCCAGACAGAGAGAACGACGAACTCACAATGGCCCTCGGGAATCCTGAGCACCTTGGACGGACACGAGGCACGCCAAGCTCCGTTTCGTGGAAGGCTGGTTTTCCGGATGCAGGCGGTTACAAATGCCAGGAGAGGAGGAAAAAAGTGGAGCAGACCCAAATTCAGACGCTGCACGAAAGGGTTCAAGCGCTAGAGGAACGAGAAGTAGCTCGCAGCAAGCGACCTGCCGAAACTACCCCCGAAGCTAGCCCGCCATCTCAGCGGAGAAGCAGCGTGGCTTCCACCGAGCTGCTTCAGCCATAGCATGTCTTGACGGCTCCTGCTAGATACCCCATGGATGCTATCACGAAGTCTCAACATTGCCACCTCATGACGCAATGGCAGAACTTCAAAGTCAAGGCAGCTGTCGGCTCTGTTCGACCTCTTGAACCTAGCACAACTTTTCACTGTCGTCCGATTCCAGAAGGATATGCTAGGGTGACGGTGGACGAAATAACGGAGGGATTTGAGGACCTCTAGCTTGACCACCCTACCGGTGAAGGGGAGACTCGGCTGGGTTCTACTCTGAAGACTCCATGCCTATGGTGGAAGGAGCTCATCAACCTTCCGAACTGGATGCCTCCGCCTCCTCCTCCTCCTCCGGCGAGTAAGGGCACTCCGCCTCCTCCTCCGGCGAGTGATCAGGGCACTCAGCCTCCTTCTCCGGCGCGTGGCGGCACTCCGTCTCCTTCTCCGCCTGCGCCGACGCGCCCGAGCAGCCAGCCTCCTCCTTCTCCGCCTCGTCAGCAAGGGCGGAAGAGACCCGCCGCCGCTCCGGCTGCTCCGGTGCGTCGTAGTCCTTCTCCTCTGCCTCGTAAGCAAGGAAAGAAGACAGCCGCAGCCGCTCCGTCTGCTCTGCCGGCGTCTAGCAGTACAGCCAGAGGCGGGAGGCAATACAGATTCGGTCCATCTCTGAAGACTCCAGAGAAGTTACCATACGAGAGGACCCCGGAGGAGAACGCGAAGATCGCGCGAGCCGAAGTGACGAACTTATTTCAAGGGGTGAAACAAAGAAACATTCACCTCCGAAGGAGAAGGTAGATCCGGTGAAAGCGGAGCGCACTCTGGCTGCCCTAACAAAACCACCAAAGTCTCCGCCGAAAGGCAACTATGAGCGCATTATTGCAAAGACATTTGTCGAAGCGTAGCGGTCGGGAAGTACTGTCAGTGATCAAAGGATAAAAGAACGACGAGTTGGGAAAATAATTGCCCAGCTCGGCAAACAAGCGAACAAATCGTGCCCCCCGCTCAAGGTGTCTAGCGACATCGTCGCTAATGATCCGAGGATAGTGCCCGGTTATAGCAATCTTGGAGATTACCTACCCTACGATGTACATTATGATTTCCTGGAGGTGGAGGAACACAGATACGAGTACGGGAAGCCTCTCGTCAAAGATGAAAGATCTCTAACAACAATGATGCGAAGATTCCATGATTGTTACATGAAAACCTGCAGAGAGTCTGGGGGGAGGAATACTTTGACGCTGAGAGTTAGAGAGGAGCATGACCTCGTTGGAATTGAACTGTTGAATGTTCCATTGAGGAGTTCTTCCAGTTTTTCAATCAAAAGGCCCTCGATAAAGCAACGGTCACTTGCTACTGTCTGTAAGTAGTACTACTTCTGTCATTAAGTCTTTCTATATAGGTCAGCTCTTTCATTGCATGTATTTATAATTATGCTCACTATATTATGAAGATTGAAGATCGCCGAATTGAAGAAAAGACAAATCGGTGATATTGAGTTCATTAACACAAATCTCATAGATGCAACTGAGGTTAAATATCATGCCGAAGATACCGAGGCCAACTTGCTACGATCGTTGGTAATAAATGAAAAGAAAGATATAATACTCTTTCCTTACAAATTTAAGTGAGTGTTACTGTCTTGTGCATATTCGGTTTCCCTTATTAGTCCAGGTTATAGTAATGTAATTGATGAGTTATGCATGCGTGCGCAGGTTCCACTATATTCTCCTAGAGATTAAGCTTGAGCAGGGACTAGTAACCGTCTTAGACTCGAGACGAAAAGATCCCCAAGACTATGCGGACATGACTCAAATACTTGAGAAGTAAGTTAAATCGATCATTATCCACCATATCAGCAACTTTTTTCATTTCCTGATATCAAGTAATTGTTTTCTTTGTCTAGCAGGGTTTGGAGAAAATTCACCAAAAAAGCTCCGGGACTGCCGAAGAAGCTGCAATTTAGACACCCGAAAGTAAGTACTATAGTAACATGTTCCACACATCTCCTAGTGATTCAAGCGCTA
Source organism: Triticum urartu (assembly GCF_003073215.2). NCBI lineage: Eukaryota > Viridiplantae > Streptophyta > Magnoliopsida > Poales > Poaceae > Triticum > Triticum urartu. Next base: position 693,767,079 of record NC_053024.1, read on the forward strand.
GTTTCACCAATACCATTTGGCATGCTTGCTTATCAGTTTGATTGACCTCTATTTCTTGTAAAGTGGTTGTGGCAGGAACAAGGAAATGATTTCTGTGGATACTACGTTCGCGAGTCCATCCGCCACACGACCGGTGAACGGGGGCACTCTGACGAACAATATGAAGTGCGTAAGCAATAATATTCATAATTTTATTTTATTACCATCATTTGTTCAAATTAGATCTTTCGTGTATTGACCCCCTTGTTCAAATTAGATCTTTCGGATGCGGAATGAACTCCTACCACCAGATCGTATGCGAGCAGTTCAAGAGGAATTGACGGCATTCTTCCTTGACGACGTGATCGCTGAAGACGGAGAATACTATGTGGACCCTGTGTTCATATATAATTAGGAGATTATATTGTAAGAGATAATTATTGTATATATGTAGCCGGTAGTATCGGATAGATATACGAGAACTTGTTGTTCGACCAATCTCTCGGAGAAGGAGAGGTGGTCGATATCACTTCTCTCTTTATGCATATGTTCATGACGATGTTTTGTTTCCTTCATTTGCTTACTACCTAGGAGAAGGGGCGTGGTTGATGTGTCACTGGGGAACCCGTAGGAAGGGGAGACGACCGGCCTCATTCACATCTGAAATCGCCAACATGAACACAAACGAAATCGTCTGAATTTCGTATAGAAAGAAAAAAAAAAGGAAACAAGTAAAAAAGCGTGGTCCCCGGGGATAGGTACTTCGTCCGGCGCGGTATCATTGCTGAGCGATCGCTCGCTATCTGGAAATGGAGTGTTAGTTTCAAATAGAGATTGTGTGGGTGTGAAGTGTACTGAAGATCGAGGTTTTTCTTCTTACTAACTTTGTCAAAGAGGCTAAAAAAACAATAAATGACCAACGAAACTTCGAGTGAGTAGGATAAGGAGGAGTAGTCGGAGGATCTGAGAAGGGAATTAGAGAAAAAAGAGCAGCAGCTCAGTAATAACACCTAGGCTTTTGAATTAACTCTGCGATTTGGAAGACGGAGGAAATGAAAGTAGAAGAAGTTATCGAAACTCGGAACCACATGTTCAATCTTTTTTTAGCGGTTTCCCCAGAGATCTTTATCATTAACGCAACCTTCATTTTGCTCATTCATGGAGTTGTATTTAGTACCTCTAAGAAAGATGATTATCCACCGTTAGTTAGTAATGTGGGTTGGCTTGGATTACTTAGTGTTGCACGCCTAGGAGGGCAGCGCGCTTGGGATGCGGAGGAGCTATTATCGCCCAGCTCCCTAACCTAATGCGGCCGGACCGCAGGGAACCTTAGCATGGGGGGACGTCCTAATCCTTTTGCCGCCGCAAGGTCGGCTAATCGTACGCAGCAGGAGCAAGGGAACTCCCCTGGTTCAGGAAGGCACATGAGTCCGAACGCTATTATGAATGTGCGACCGACACTACACTACGTAGGTACCTGTGCATTAATTCATTTACAGAACCAGGGTTTGCACCTACTGAGGAGGAGAAAGGGCCGACGACCCATACTAGAACTCCAAGATAAGATCTTTCAGTCGATCAGACGGCCGAGGCCTTTAATAAGGTCCGGTTGTGCCAACGAGTTCTTCTAGTTATGAATCGCCGTAGGGAGGTAGCATTACATTTTTATTAGCAAAATAGAGCTCCTCATAGAAAAGAATGGCGAAGAAAGTGTTAGAGTACTTTCTTTCTGTTCAGTCCTGGAACTTATTCTTTTCCGATCGACCTATCAACAGTAGCGATCATACCCCGTCGAGCGAGTTAGGAGCTGCTCACAAAGAAGGCTGAAACCAGCTCACCTTGGAGGGTCTTCTCCCATCCAGTCAGAAGTGGAACTAAAGATTAGGATCGCGGGAAATAAACTGAAAGGCAAGAGTGGAGGTTAGCGGGTCTAAGATCTAGTGGGAACATTAGAGGTATCTTCATCATGAAATATGATTGAGATCACACGTAGTACTGACCGCAAGCAGCAGATCACACTACTGCTTGTTGATTCAATCTATCACGCTTACCACAAAACCGGCCACAAAATTAGAAGGATAAGGTGATACCATGAATGACTTATTCCAGAGACGAAGTCTTAGATTCCGGTACTATTGTACTAGTATTCTGAATATTGATACTGGGGCTATCACTGAACTCAGCGAACATTTCGATCTGACGTCATGGAAATATTATACAGTCAAAGGTATGATTGCAATAGCTAGCGTAGAGTATAAACCTGTTTATCCATTGGTTAATCATTGGGTTGCACATACAGTTGCATGTTATATACTATTACAGAAATATATCTATCCAAGAATCCCAATCCCGAAGGAGGGCGATCTTACGACAGCTTCCATCGTGCCAGTGCTATACTTGGAAAAAGGCTCCTGTCCAGAAATTGATGATACCCTTCCTACATCAACGAGCATCTGGCTCTATGATGAATCGGATCCTTCTCAAATCCTCCCGATTGATTATATAATCAATATAGTGTATAGAGAGATGATCCAAGTTGCTGAGAAGTATCATCAGAAACCTGTTTATAAAGTGGGTCTTAGATTTTTAGCGCCCCATTCGAAAAGAGAGGAGATTAGTGAGTGCTTATCTTCATCAGATCTTTATAAGATGCTTTATGACTCGTTGGAGATATCAGAAAGACTACAAACCCTAGTCTCTAGTATACCGAGAAGGCCAAAGAAAACGAATACAGCCAATACTCGGAAAAACCCCTACATCACTAAGCTACAGGATAAGTATCAACTGAAGCTTCCAGCTGAAGAGACTCTGACGATTCAGAACTCTAATCTAAAACTTTCTAATCGGATGAGGGTTCCTAGTATTTGGAGCGGATATCCAGACACGCGCAACACAATTCCCTCTATTCGGTCGATTTATAATCAAATAGTCGCGGAGAGGAATGAGAATGACTTCTCTCCTTGTAAAATTCACTATAATCGAAAAGTGAAGAAGGTTAAGCAGGTTCCGGACGTTCCAACTCTCAAACCAGTCATTGTTGTTAATATGCTTACACTTTTATATAGAGATAGATATCAGCAGTTTAAGATACCACATTCAGGTGCGTTCGTTATGGTTAGAGCTAATCAACCTCTAGCTTTGAAGGATAATCATATGTTTTCCACTGACTACTCAACTGTTATGAAGGTTAGAGGTAATCAAGTATCTGTTTTGAAGGATAGTCATATGTTTTCTTCCGCTAATGACTCAACTCTTCTCGCTAAGTGTCTAACCGAGGGAGGTAGACGGTTAGTATATAGTTTGTTGACCGGTTTAACTAGGAGAGTGAAAAATGAAAGAAGGAGTATTCACGTTTATTTAACGAATTTCGATAGAGATGATAGTTATCGTATACTAAGGAATTGTTTGATACATCGTAAACATGAGTTCAAATGTTCAACGCTTACGAGATATAATAATATCTCCAATATGAGGGTGTATTCAGCAGTTAATAACCGATTACTTTTCAAAGTGCGGGACTTTAATGATCTTTTATGTTATATCCAGGAAGATGAGTTGCTTGATATGTTTTGCCGACAACACAGTTCTAAAGCTTGTAACACCGAGACGATGTCAATACACAATCTAGTAGAGAAAAAACAGGAATATGTGAACTATATGATGCATGATATTATGCTGTACGCAGCTATAATGCAAAAAGCGCAAGAACGCTATTGGATGAATTTCCAGATGGACCTCTTTTATAAGGAAAACTTTGCAGAAATGAAAACACCTAATTTCACGGTTAGCAACATCCTGAAAACTTATTCTTGTTCGTGTCAAGAAGTTGAAGGGGGGGAGGTCGAAGTAGCGAATCCGTCAATCGAGTCAAATACGTCTGATTGATAGTAGGATCGCTAACTAAACAACCGTAATTGATTTTTAGTGTATTGCTAGTTATGTCTTTGGTACGCTGACTCTCTGCATGAAGGTGATAGGAGCGCAGTCCTTGTAAACCACATTATTATTATGAATGCACAGCTCTGTACAGGGTCTATATGTAGGTTCTAACCTAATCCTACATGCGTTTCTCTGTTTGATGTACCATTAGCTCTCCAACACTAACAAGTGTTTCATTCCCCAGTGATCTGTATCAATTCCAGAATCCCTTTCTGGAATGGTATCGACGTGATCAATTAGGTGTTGTACACCTAATGTTGTACAACATATAACGTATTGGCCCTAGATGTAGGACTTCATCTAGGGCTCCATATGGGTAGTCACGATTAATGTGTGACCAAACAATTGCTTCTTGAATCAAGAAGGTTTCTCCAAACAATATGCTAATACCATTAGGTGTTGTACCATTCAGTGAATTAAAAACTCCAAGTCTGATCCAAACTAGGGCTCTTGATGTACCATTAGGTCTATATGAAGGCATATGACATATTGCTTGTTCACGTGTTAGTTTGACATATTGCTTGTTAAAGATCTTGACTTCTCCGTGCCTTCTGCCTCCGACACATCATATCTCCTATGCCGACCTCGTACTTTTGATCACTTCTTCCTTACGAATTGTATCTATTACGAATTGTGTCTATTTAAGCTTTTTCTCGATTGATATTCATTTTTTCATCTATCTCATGAAATTTCCCTTCTATTAAGCGATAAAGAGCAATTGACGAAGTCAGCAGGAAGTCCGTCAGATGACGGTATGGATCAAAGGAATCCTCCTATCTTCGACTGAACACCCTTTTACTGGGATTTCGCATTCCTATTCCGATTGGCAGAAGCCTTTCTTTCTGTTTGTGCCGCCCTATGGCGATTTCTTACTCAACGTTTGCACTTTCTTACCAACTCTTGTACAAGTTAGGTTCAGCGTTGTTCTGACGATTAAGATTTCTCTGTTTGACGGTTTTTACCTTCAACAACCTTTGTTGCATCACTTCTCGATAGCTTTAGTGCTCGGAGAGTAAGCATAGCATATTGTCAGCTAGTTATTTATTGATAGCAAACAGCTAGTAGGTCAAGCCGGAGCCTTCACTCACTCAGCTTGAGTCAGCACCGTATCTCTAATTGGCGGAGACGAACTCCAATCCACCCACTTCATTTGTTTCCCAAGGAGGGTCATCAGCGAGTCCGCTCTCCCCAAGGTAGTTAAAAGGCGTAGGTACGCATTCCCCTGCACCAATGTACCGAAGCACTTTACCTTTAATCACTAGATGGGCTCGAGCCAGGGTCCTATTTTCGTTCTCCATGACTTCAAAGCTGCTTCTCTTTATCAATTCTGCACAGTTCTATAAACATTGGTACCAGGGGTTCTATGACCAAAAATCTTATATTTTTTTTCTCCTGGCGTTTATGTATTTATTATCGCTGTCTAAATGCGATGACTGTCGTCAGCAAGTATCCAGTGCCCATAGTCGAAGAACTCCTGGATGTCTGGTGCCTCATGGTTTTCTAAACCCGATCTCAGAGCTGGTTATCACCAGATTCGTATGGCAGCTGGCGATGAATTCAAAACAGCCTTCCAGACTCTGGAAGGGCACTACGAGTACAAGGTCATGTCCTTCGGCCTCGCGGGAGCACCAGCCACCTTCTTGGGAGCCATGAACGCCACTCTCAAACAAACCCCTTCTGCGCAAATGCGCCCTGGTGTTATTTGACGACATTTTAGTCTACAGTGCCTCTCTTGAAGATCACACAATCCACTTGCAATCAGTGCTTGAGTTGTTAAGAAGGGATCAATGGCAAGTCAAACGCTCAAATGCTCTTTCGCTCAACGCCAGTTATCCTATTTGGGCCATACTATCAGCCAGCATGGGGTTGCCACTGAAACCCACAAAATTAAGAACATTGCCAACTGGTCTTCTCCGCAATCAGTCAAAGAAGTCCGCAGCTTCTTAGGTTTGGCCGGCTATTACAGGAGCTTCGTTCGCCATTTCGGCATCATTGCAAAGCCACTGACACATCTCCAGAAGAAACATGGGGAGATCCTGAGCTTTGAGGCAACTAAAGAAACAGGATGCTTTTCAGTTATATTTAAGAACAGAAGAGGAAGACAAAGCAACCCTAGGATTTCTCTGCTCCCAGTGCTTAATACGAAAAGCTCGACATAAACCCAAGGACGGGCAACCGCTGCTAAACCAGGATCTCCATCTCTTTGAATAAAAGCCATCCTTTCCATCGACCAGCCTACGAGCATCTTCGGTACTATAATGGAAGGACGTTGACACTATCCCATTCTACGTAGCAGGGGTAATTCCAGAAACATCCTATCTAAAAATCATTTAGAGATAAGTTTCTATAGAAAGATAAGCGGGTGTACAAATGAACTTTCTTATGATACTATGATACTCAGATACCACTCATTGGATGGGACCGGTGGACCATTGATCGATAAAAAGTAGTAAATAAGCCCTTTTCTCGCAGGTACGAGAGATTGCACAACCTTGCCTTGAACGCTTGAAGTTCTAAATAAATCTGAAGAGGAAGGCCAATTGTATCATGTCAGCAATGGTACTCTCCTGGGCTATAGACTGTCACCTGCTTCAAGGTATCTTGCTTGTGAAAGCCGAACAAAGAAGAAAAGAACGAAATGGCGGTTCATCAGTAGTCAAAGGTGCAGACTTCATTCTTTGTTTCCTTCATCCTCTACCATTACGTTTTGCTTTTTAGGACTACCTAAAGGAAAGGAATAGAATGATCCATAGTCGTACCTACTTGAGGGCACCGAATGCATACAGCTTACGTCAACTTTATATATATATATATATATATATATATATATATATAATTATTGATTCCATTCACACCCTTTGGGAACAGGAAACGGAGAACTTGTTGCTTTCTTCTGTTTTTGCTGTAGCTGAGGACAACTTAGATTGAAATGATTGACTTGATCTAGGTACGTGGTCCAAACGGATAGGTAGAATTACCTAGAGGGAGCCCTAGTTTCAGCATAAAAGGAAGAAGTCGGGTCCGCGCGCTTCCCCTTATCGGCTTGATCTTCTTCTGCCCCTCAGTAGAGTGAGTCTACTTAGCGAACTGGCAGGACGCGGAGATCGATTGATCAATATGCATATTAATCAATAAATAGGATCAACGCTGACGAGTATAGCCAAGTCTAGTCTCGTGTACTTGCCACTATAGAATATGCAGTCGACCATTCACGTGCTTGTGTGCTTGCTAGCCGCAGATGCCGAGCTTGCGAGTGCGAGTTAGGAAGGAAGTAGGTGGAAAAAAAAACCCGCATAAACTCTTTTTTTTCTACGCCTGCCCTTAGCTCCCGCTTACATTTTTTTTGTTTTGTTTTAAAATGGAGGAGGACCCCCGGCCTCTGCATCTGGACAATGCATGCAGCCACTATTAATTATTCACACAAGACCTTACAAAGTCATACAAAAATAAGACTAAAGCCACCGTCTAGGCAACATCTGTCGCTATTCCTATCCAGATGATGAAGGTGCTGATAGTCTGGGCCTAATACACAGACCTCGTAGCCAAACCTACCATCTAAGACCCGAGGTCCCAACCAAGACGCCTGCCGGGTATGGGGCACCCACAAGTCCGGCGCACTTCTCAACCTGGACGCCTGCCGGGTATGAGGCCGCCGCAGCCACCTACTACCAATCCATCTTTAGTGCTATACTGTTGCATGTACCTTGCCCAGTCTAGCTGCCGTCGATGCCACCACGACGCCAGACAACGCTACCATCCTGCGCTCGTCCATCATCACACGCCTAGCGGCGAGACCCCACTGCTCCATGCCGCTGAGACCCGCCGTTGTCGACGTGTCAGATACCACGCCGCTCCTCCTCTTGTCCCCTCCAGCCAACACTTGCTCCAAAACGATGCCCTCAGGAGGGAGAACGACATCGAAACGTCGCCATCGTCCGATCCGGTAGATCCAGAGCTAGAGTTTTCCCCGGAACCTTCCGATCAGGTTGACGTGACCTGCAACGACGATGCCTCGAGAAGGGAACGACGTCCGAGACGCCGCCATCGTCCATCATGACCGCAGTCAGACACGATTTTCACCGGAAACCACGGCGTCCCGATCTCGCGTTTGGCTGGAACGGAGCCCTCCGCCGAACCGGTATTTAGACAATTTGCTAGAGAGCGTGTTTTGCCTCACACTTGTTTATGTGTCATATAGACAACCGTCTAGGCAATCTGTTGGAGATGCTCTAACAGATCATAACAACATACTATAAGGAAAGAGTTTTGAGAGATTCAATACTCTCTATATCCCTGTCTCAGGATGGTTGTGTCTCGTATAGACAACATCGATAGCTTCACCTTAGAAGCGTGAGGGAGTGAGAGGCAAATGTAGCAGAGACAATAAGAAAGGCGGCGATGACCTATCAGGATTTTGGTGCTTTTACTTAGGCGTGGGTGGGCTTTGGGCTCTCTTGGTGCCGGGATACGAATAGCGAGGTGTTGATTTGTTGAAAAAACCCGTCATCCGACCTTTCAAAGAAAGGAAATGCACCATATATAGTCAAACCCACGATGAATAGAAAAAGACTAGAGCGAGCATTGGACATTTCTGGTTCAGTCGCTTCTAGCCACCTCATTGTACCTAGTTGGACCTCCTTGCAACTTCTGATGGCCCATCAGAAACTACCCATTTATTTCACTCTTGGGCACCAATCCCCGAACGAAATATACAGCCTGCTCCCCCTTAGAAAAAAAATATGCCATGCTTTGTTTTCGTCCTTTAATATCTTATTTGCCATCCAATTATTTTTAGTCCATAGTAAAGCATGTTCACTTAGCTAATTAAGATTTTTCTTTTTGCAAATAGCTAGTCCAGAATTTTTATATTGAACAAAGCTAATCCAGAGTTAATATATGTAGTAGAATCATACGACCAATCCAGGGCTTAGTAACTTGTTACCTCATTAAATTAGTCTGTTTTTGGTAGATGGAACATCCTTAAGTTTGTGAATCGAAAGTAGATGGGTAATACTGAATATAATTTTGTATGTTTGCTGTCCTTGGCCTTCTGATGTTTTCGACACTTGAAAATGTAATACTGAATATATCTTTGATGTCCTTGGATATCTATTGCGCTTGTCAGTCTTTTTCTTTCGTGTAATTTTTTGTATAAAGGACACACCGTCCCTGGTGATATAGCAAAACATATATACTACGTGTTTGATGCACCTAGCATTGTAGCTTCCGCATGTATTCAGCTCCTCGGAGGCTCGGACCAAAGGGTACCCAGAAAAGCAACACACGAATGGAGGCGAGGCAAGGGAAAATAGGGACACAATGAACAGCACGAGGAGCTGGACGCACAATGGGACTGAGAGACATCAGAAAGCATGGGGGCTGCAAGTTGCGAGCAAGCCGTGGTTGCTATCGAGAGTGTTGTTGCTTTTTTTCTGATAAAGGTTGATTTTATTGACTCAAAATGAAGCATCAATAGGATACAAATACAACGAGTACACACCTGGTCTTTACATAACTAGAATGCACACAACCAACACCAACACACAAACTCAAATAAGCACGCCAGCAAATAGCAAAGTCATATAAGACCTAAGCTATGCCTGCACGAGGAAAAAGAAAAAAACATAGCAATCAAAACAACAATCGAGAAACTACGAACACAACCATATCCGCACCAACCATCTCCTGACGCCACAAAGACAACAAGAAAAATTCTTCAACAACAACGCCTTCATTAAGTGGAACGACACTCAAGCGCCGCCGTCATCGAATCCAACCATCAAAGATGAGATTCTAGATTTTCACCTTGAAGAACAAGTCCGAGCATATGCGAGCAATGCCTTCAATAAGGTAAGGCGCAGACACCGTGATGAAGAAATGTTGCCTCATGTAAGTCTCCATGTCCAGGAGGTAAAGATATGTCCGCCCTTCGGTCCGAAGATGCGATGGCGAGGTGAAGCAGGCCGGCGTCCGACTATCGTACTTGGCGCAATGGCGCCTAGGTCCAATGGGCCCCTCAGGTGTTGTTCTTGGTACCCAGGTCCTCTTTCGATGCAAAAATCCCACTAATTTTCTCAGATTTTTCTGGCGATTTTATATCATGAGTTCTCAAATTAAAAAAAAATAGTAGAAAACATGACCTAGACTGAATTCCCTCAAAAAGCTTAATATACATTACAAACTTAGAGAATAATAGGAATCAAACATTCACAATTATAGATATGTTTGAGATGTATCAGAACACACCCAACAGAATGTCGCCCGTCGATGTGGTAGTCGAGCTTTTCGATTCAACCCTCCCAGGCGTCGCCGATGGTCCTGAACTACAGCGCGAGTTAACGCTGGAGGTGGGTGAGGAGGAAGTCCGTAAAGGCATCGTTAGCCACCAGCACCCAAAAGCGTGTCCCTAGCATGCAAGGCCACTAAGGGCTTGCCGGTGATGCCCCCTTCTCACTCTATGGGAGATCCTCGGCCAAGCTCTCTGTGGCCACTTAATACAGTTTGTCTTGTCACGCCGGCTTCTTACGCGCGATGTGTCAAATGTGCCTGCACACACGGGCGATGAGCTCGCGGGCCTTGAGGATGGCGACAGTGGAAGAGGAGTAGCAACGGCCGGCACCGTGAGGGAGTTGCCACTTTGGTAAATTTGAATCCGGATGTTTTTTGGCAGAGCAACCCATGAAGGCATTTTTCTATTTTGGTGTTTTTGGAATCTTCTGAATTATAGAGACCATAAGGATTCATTGCCATCGAATTAAACCACAACGATGGGAAGAGCTCATTTCTTTCTTTCGAAACCGAAAAATATGTGATCTTAATGTGTGGTGCATTATATATGTACTGGGCCACCAGCATACCCTTGTTTAAGCACGTTGTTGTCTCCTTCGTTGGCTCTATATATTCACATTGCATGTATGCATTACACTTACCACAATCCCGGCTTGATGTAGCTCTCGTCCGGTTGGTAAAAATAGCTTTTGTCGGTGTTGTTTTATCGATAAACTAGACTAGAGGTAAAAAGATGGAAACAAAAATCAATTATGAGAGTTGGATCTGTGCAATGCTACTTGGAATAGAAAGCATCGGGAAACCCATCAAATGTAGCTCCTGCACCTTCTGCTCGGAAGTTCTCGGTGTGGCGATCAACTACCCAGAAGTCATGAGTCCCATTTGCTATCTCTGCAAAAATTTACTCACCGATAGTCTTCCATTGCATTGACAGTTTTAAACCTTGCCACTGGAACTCCGTGGCGTGGCACTAACTTGCGTCTGTGGATGCTAGGCGGAGCTCCCAAGCCGCCCAACTCCGACTAGCTTGACTGATGATTCTTCAGCTAGAGGACAACGCGTGCAGTGCTTCCGGTTGCAGTGTAATCAAACTAATAATACTTGATAACTTCTGGGCACCCCTATTATTTGCCTCTGATTAGATGTCGAGAAATTATTGGTACTGGGAGTACTAGTACCTGTTACCAGGCTGCTTGAATTATTCCTCCTCTTCTCAGTTCTCATAGATGCATGACCTGAAAAGTTATATCAATTTCCTTGCCACTAGCGCCTTTGTGAATATGGAAGGATCTCCCTTTTTTCTTTCGCTCCATATGAGAACTGCCCAGAAAGTGACTACGTACATGCAACTGGAACTCCACCACAGAATTTTCTATTCTCCACTTTGTGGGTCCTCATCTGCCCTTCATTAGCAGCCAGCACACTTTATTAGCTTCATCTGCCCTTCACAGTTTAGCTCCATCATCTCCTGATGATCATCAGCGTAAAGCCTCTGGCCTTGCCACTCCTCAAAGGAATTAATTAACTTTCAAGACCATTGACTCCTAGTACTATCTCGACCCCAAGTGCAGGGCATCAGGCATGTGATCCCATAGCTTAATAACTTTCTGGTATCTAAAGAACGATGCATCGACCAACCAAGACCATTGACTGCTGCCTTGGAAACCAACCGAGTATTATTTTTCCCTGTTGAGAAGAGTATAATTGTTTTGCGCTGTACTATCTCGTTTGCCGCGCACTGTTGTCCTGGCGTACCATGCACGGTCGATCAAATGACACAGGGCACCACACGCTTTTTACCGCTTCGATGGGAGTACTACTTCCAGTTTGTACCGCTCTCTTACTGCCCTCGTGACAGTGAGTTCACGTGTTAGTTTGCCACCACGGCCGCTTTCCATTTGGCATCTAATGACAGGAAGAAGACATCCGCCAGGTTCGAGCATGGCCGAGATGGGATCCGTGGGTCTTACCATGTGTGAGGGCATCTCCAGCCGCACTCCTAGGAAGGCCTCCTTAGATGTTTTTTTTGCGCCGGCATTGAAAAATCGGCCCAGTCGCGTTCCAGGAGCCTGATTTTCGCCGGTTTGGGCCGAAAACAGCGCCGGCGGACCCAGGCCGAACCCGGCACGCTGGGGGGCGCCCGGGCGCGCCGGGGCGAACTGTTTTGGCGCTAAACAGCCGCGGGCCCGCCGCGTCAGCGACTCCACCCTCGTCTCGCCTCTTCGTCGTCCTCATCGCCTCGTTTCCCGCGGCGAATCAATGCCAAAGCTGCCATGCTGCCGCGCCGGTCAGCCTGCGCCATTGATGTCTCACGGGCGGCGCAGTGAAGACCGGATGACGTGCGTCCCTCGCCCGCCACGTGTACTCACGGCGGCTCGCGCACGGGCGTCGCCTCGGCCTATATAAGACGCGCCCCAGCGCACTCGGCGACTCGTACTCTCTCGCCGTCGTCGTTCCTCCCTCTTCTCTCTCTCGCCGTCGTCGTTCCTCCCTCTCCTCTCTCTCGCCGTCTCCAGCACCCATGGCCGAGCGCTTCCCAGGCGACGGCGCGGCGGCGAACGGCTTCGACCGCCGCCATCCTCACGAGAGCGAGGCTCGCCTCCTTTTCGAGGCCGAGTACCCGGTCCCGTCAGACATGCGGGTACCCGGGGCGTGGAGGATCAGCGCCGACGGCGTGCCGGTGCCCCCGATACCCACCGGCGCGGCACGGCGTGCGGAGATCGCACGCATCCGCTCGTCCCTGTCGCGTGCGGCGAGGGAGGGGCCACGGTACGTCCCCGACAGCCCGCTCTGGGACCCCTACTTCCGCCGCCGTCACGCCAAGCAGCTCGAGACCACCAATGGCGTCGAGCCCTCCGGCAAGCTCAACGCCGTCGGCCGGCGTCGGTGGTGGGGCATGCCCGGGCGCACGTTGGAGGACTTCCTCGAGTACATCAAGGGGGGCAACACGCCGCGCCTCGAGTACCCCGCTCCCCCGTCCTTCACACGCCGCCGGGGAAGCTCCTGGACCCCGAGGCGCATGGAGACCGGGAGGTCCTCCTCCTCGTTCGGCGGCTCCCCCTGCCTCCACCTCCGCCCCGTCAAGCCGGAGCCCCAGGGCGTGCCTGTCAGCGCGCGCACCTGCCGCTCCGGCGTCCGCATCGGCGACAACGCCTCCCCCACCGGCCGCTTCGTCCTCGTCGAGCCCAAGCCGGATCCTGGCCTCCCCGTGGAGTACGAGGAGATAGCCTGGCGTGGCTTCTCCGACGAGGACGCCCTGCGGTGGGCGCGGGACGACTACCTCCGCGACGAGATGGTCCGGCAGCGCCGGGCCCTGGAGGAGATCGCCGCCCGCAAGCGTGGGCGCAAGGACGAGCACGGCGTCGTGGTCCTCAGCGACGACGACGACGACGCCCATGGACCGTCCAACCCGCCGCGCCAACCGGGGGAGGGATGCAAGAGGGACGGCGGAGGCGTCGGCGGGGGCGACGACGACGACAACGATGACGACGACGACGGCAGTGACTACACGCGGTTCTACCGCCTCCTCGGCATGTAGAACCGCATGGGCGGGCGGCGAGGCGGGTGGCGAGGGAGACGGCGGGGGTAGCCCGCGGTAGTTTTTCCTTTTTTTATAAAGTATGTTTAAATTTGAACGAACTCGCCGATGTTTGCGTTAAATTTGAGTCATGTTTGCGCCGTATTTGACTTTTTTAAAAACCCATGGGGGGCCGTGACTGGGGCCATCACGCCCCCAGTGCGCAGTTTAGCGCCGGTGCGCCTTCAGGGGGCGATTTTTTGCCCCTCCTGAGGGGCCAACGGCTGGAGATGCCCTGAGGAGCCTTTGCTATCAGCTAGCAGCTCTTCACGTGCACTATCCATTTGCGACCCTGCAGTGTTACCTCTGTAAATGTAGTGTTAAAGTAATTTAATGAGATCCATCGGTTTATCTTCAATCACCGTTAGTTTTAGCGTGTGTAAATTCAGCTATGTATGTGTCCTCTAGACAGAACACAAAGCTTAGTGACCACCCATCAACCCATCTGTAGGAGTAGGTTGCCAGGAGTAAAGCAAGAAATTAACCTGTAATGGTGATTCATCCGATGCATTAGGGAATAATAATAAAGATTATGTTTGCTGCCGGTTGTTTGGATGTACTCTCGGAGCTAGCAGCAGAGCATGTGCGTGTTTGTCCTTTTCATCCAGAAGATTCACCTGATTTTGGACGTGTTGCGGGAAGAAAAGCTACTCAGTGTGGATTAGGCCCTGTACAATCCAAGATGCTTAGGATAGGTGCTTAGAGAAATAAACCAGTTTTTTCTAAACATCGGTGCTTATTTGTAAAGGATAGACGCTTAATTAAACGTCTGTCCTGTAGAAATAAGCACCGATGCTTAAGAAGAATTTGGTTTATTTTACGAAGCATCTCCCTAAGCACCTTTCATTGTACAAGGCCTTAAGAAGCTAGCCTAAGCCAGCTTAGGTAGGTAGTCGGCCATTCACACGCTTGTGTGCTTGCTAGCCGCAGATGTATTAGGATGGAGGGAGGAGGGAAAAAACCTATTCTCTCGCTTTTTCTTTCTACGCCTGCCCTAAGCTCTCACTTACATTTACGAAAGATAATTTTGAGTATCTAAGAGCATCTGCAGCTGCTTGTGTTTATTTGATTGTGTATATGTCCATATAGACAATGGTCTAAAAAGATTCTTTTATATACACAGCCAGTTTTTTAGCGGATTGTGAATATACAAATTGTCTATATTATCTCTCCTATATTTTAGTACTATCTTAACCATTAAAATGGCCGTGTGTACAAAATGTAGATAATATGAAGCAGAAACGTACTCTAGCAGATTGTCCAGACAGTTGTCTATATGATAGTTTTGACAGATTCAATACTCTTTCTCTATCTCTCTCTCATGATGCCTTAACAACATACTATAAGGAGAGTTTTGACAGATTCAATACTCTTTCTCTATCTCTCTCTCATGATGTTTGTGTCACCATCACCGATCGAGCACATCGTTAGCTTCACGTCAAAGGCGTGAGGGTACGAGGAAAATGTAGCCGAGACAGCAAGAAAGATGGCAATGACCTATCAGATTTTTGGCGTTTTTAACTTAGGCGTGGGTGGGCTTGGGCTCTCTTGGCGTCGGGATACGGCTATCGAGGACTTGTTAGCCGGTAGTGACGGTTTTGTCGAAAAGTGTGCCTTTACTCTGGGTGAAAGCCTTTTTTTCGCGGGTCCTGAGTGAAAGCCTATGATCTCATAACACATGGTATGTTGGATAAAGAAAATAAAAGTAGTTTGCACTTGCGTCCGAGATCACTCTAAGGGGAAAAAGTTAATCGTGTGAAGCCCCATAACTTCTTACGCAAAGAACCCGAACCAGAAAGTTATATGTACAGTCCTCCATTCATCTCTTCTCTAATCTCTAATCTGTAATGTACTTACAAAAAATCTAGTGTTCTCCGTTCCGGTATGGCTTCATATGTCAGACCTCATCCTGTTGGCTGAACGAACGAACGAGAAAACCCGCCAACTGACCCTTCAACGAATGGAAAAGCACCCAACAAAGTCAACCCCACGATGAACAGAAAAAGACTGGAACGAGCATTGGGCATTTCTGGTTCAATCTCTTCTAGTCACCTCATTGTACTCGGTTGGACCTCCTTGCAACTTCTGATGGCCCATCAATCTACCCATTTATTTTACTCTTGGGCACCAATCCAAGAACGGAATAAGCGTCCTGCTTGTTAGGTTTAATTTTGATCTCAAGTATTTGCATGTACTCCCTCCGTTTCTAAATACTTGTCTTTTTAGGCATTTCAACAAGTGACTACATACGGAGCAAAATGAGTGAATCTACACTCTAAAATATGTCTATATACATCCGTATGTAGTAGTCATTTGAAATGTCTAGAAAGACAAGTATTTAGAAACGGAGGGAGTATGAGTTTTGCATGCTAGTTGCGTCTGTTTGTGTAGTGGACGGTTGGCCGGCCGAGTTATCCGCAGCAGCGAGCGACTCCAGGAGGTGAAGGTGGACGTGCGTACGTGGGATTAGTTTCCCAGAGATGTGGCTGGCTAGTACGTGCGTGGGTCGAGTCCCCTGTGTATATATGTTGCACTTTGAGTTAATGAAAGAAAAGGCCTTGAGGGCTGGGAGAAAATATGTAGCCTGTGCGTTCGCCAAGGAGAAGAGCCTACGGCAAAGCACTTGTGCTCCTTCTTGGTCCATGTGTGTGTGTGTGTGTTTTCTTGTGTTCTTGAGAGAAAAAGATAAAGAGAAACCACAAGAGAGTTGTGTGAGGCAGCTCGAGGTGGAAGAAGAGGGGCGCTGCGAGGAAGCGGCGCCAACAATACTGCTCTCCCTTAGAAGAAAAATGTGCCATGTTTTGATTTTCCTCCTTTATTATCGGATGTGCCATCCAATTATTGTTTGGTCCATAGTAAAGCATGTTCAGTTAGCTAGTACAGAGTTTTTTGTTTGTTTGCAAATACGTGATCCAGATTTTCTGTATTGAACAAAGCTAATCCAGAGTTAATATGTAGTAGAATCATACGAACAATGCAGTGCTAAGTAACATATTACCTCATTTATTCATTCTACTCGTGTCATTAAAGTATTCTGTCTTGGTAGATGCAACATCGCTAAATTTGTGAACAGAAAGTAGATGGGTGTTGAGCCTTCTTATCTTTTTGACACTAGAAAATGTAATATTTTATATTTGTTTGCTGTCCTTGGATATCTATTGCGCTTGCCAGCCTTTTCTTTCGTGTAATGTTTCTTATAGAGGCCCTTATATAAAGGACACACCCTCCCTGCTGATATAGCAAGACATATACTACGTGTTTGCTGAATCTAACACTGTAGCTCCTGCCTATCTTCGGCTCCTCGGACTATAGTAGAACTCAGAAAAGCAACTCGAATGGAGTCGAGACAAAGGGAAAATAGGGACAAAAATGAGCTGAGGAGGAGTTGGACGCAAGAGGGGACTGAGAGACATCTGAAAGCATGGGGGCTGCATGTCACGACCATGGCATAGTTACTGTGTGCCGTGAAGTTGCTATGGACCTGTAGCCCGCTCATGAATCGTGCTTTTCCCGCCAGCTTAGCCGGCAAAGCAACAAAAGTATTCTCCAACGGGAAAGAGCTGATTTGTCTTCCCCGCTCTTTTCGTAAAATCTTTGGTGCATAACATGTTTCCATCAGCAAATAATCAAGACACGAGCCATGCTCGTGCTGTCAGCACACACGGCGGTGAGTGAGAAATAAAATGTAAAGCCGCATCGCTTGGGGAAGGTAGTACATGCTGTAATCAAATTCATTTTCTGTGAATTAATGTAGATATCTCTATGTATCTACTTTTCTAGAACAAAACAAAACAAAACAAAACAAAACTCTGTCATGCCACTTTTCTAGATGCTTTTATTATACCCTTTTGGTGCAGGAGGAAAACCAATTTACATAATATGTGTGACACAGCCGAACACTGAACTGAACCATGATGAGCACAAAAAACTTTCACTAAAGCTTGCTGATCAAGCAGACAAAATCAGATTTATGTTGTCAGGGGGTCCCGGAATGATTTACCTTACATGGCAGGTGTTCTTGAAGTTCATCACACGACATTATAAGCTACAGAGGTCGTACTCCCTCAGACTCCTTGATCTGAAATAGACATCAAACCATTGACATTTTTACAGGTGCCACGCATTCATCCAAAATTACTATATATGTATCATACGAACAATTAGTGTTTGGATAATTATTCATTTTACCCATATCACAGGAAGTAATATATAATTTGTTAGAAATAAAATTATTGAATATCCTAACTGAAAGAAGATGTATTTTGAACCTTTGGATCTTTATCTTACTAGAAAAATGTGATCTTGAATGTTGGTGTGCATGGATATCTAATGCACTCGTCAGTGATTTCTTGTGTGTAATTGTAAGCATTACTGTCCTTCCATTGGGCTGGGCTGGGCCACAGAAGGACCAAACTGATGGGCTTCAGAAGTTCAGATACTAGTAGTTAGATGCCTACAGTATGATCCCCAAGTGGACATCAAGATAAAATAGCAATAGCACGGCAACTCAAAGTTCGCCATCGGGACCTTTGTGCAAATTGTGGTGCACAACCACATATTTTGTTACATCTGCTATTGACCACATCACAGCATCTTGCACAGCTCCGCTTGACCATGTTGAGATCATAGAGTAGCCTGCACACACCCAACGGTGAGCAAGAACAAGAACAGTAAAACTAGTGTATCTTGGAAGTTGGAAAGAGCACGTGCTGCAACAGCTACATTTCCAATTTTTGTGAAAGGATAAAAAGAAAGAAATATAGTAAGTCCCATAGTTGAAGCTCCAAACTTACAAGTCACAGATTCTTTATTTGGAAATAAAGTGGAGCACGGCAACCAAAATTGTTTCTTTGAAATGTTTTCGTTGTAATAATAGAAATCCTTTTAGTCACTATGCTAGAAAAAAATAACCTCCAAGGATGAGCCCTAAACCTTCACCACTGATAGGCTTGGCATCCTTCACTGGGCTCTGGTCAGTAAAGACTAACAAACCACTGATGGACACACATCCATCAGTGATGGAAGTATCGCCATAAAGAAAAACATGCCATGGGGTGGGCCTGAGCCAGCACATGTCGACGCTATCTCGAGGGTATTGCATGGGGATGGTGCTCGAGTTGCATCTTTTGAGAGGAGTAGTACTAGCGGTGCACGGAAAAGACATAGAGGGCAGTGTACTGCATATAGCCAGGCGGTGAAGTTGGACAAGGGGTGGGGGAGAAGTGTAGTTGCTGGCTCAATGGAGGGGCTAGAGAAGGGAATGAGTTTTAGCTGTTGGGTCTTACTATTACGGTTTTGAGGGAGTGTATGTAGTGAGGTAATGAGTACTGGTCTTGGGCTACGCTTGCACCGGTATTGCTTTCATCACGAACAGTCTATAATTTCAGCATGCCAGTGGTGTGGTTGAAACCACTAAAGGGGCATAATATGGGTCAACTTAGAAATATACGCCAATGCACGATCGAAATATACGCCATGCATTCCCTTAGAAAAAAATGTGCCATATTTTGATGTTCCTCCTTTAATATAGGATGTGCCATCCAATTATTTTAGCCCATAGTAAAGCATGCTCACTTAGCTAGCTAATTCAGAGTTTCTCTTTTGTGAATAGCTAATCCAGAGTTTTTATATTGAATGAAGCTAATCCAAAGTTAATATATGTAGTAGAATCCAATCCAGGGCTAATTAACACATTACCTCATTTATTCATTCTACCCATGTCTTTAAATTACTCTGTTTTTGGTAGAGCAACGTCGTTAAATTTGTGAACCGAAATTAGATGGGTGTTGAGCCTTCTGATCTTTTTGGCAGATGAAAATGTAGTACTCCATCCGTCCCATAATGTAAGCTGCACTAGAGTCAAAAAACGTCTTACATTATGGGACAGGGGGAGTAATAAATATTTGCTTGCTGTCCTTGGATATCGATTGCGTTTAACAGCCTTTTCTTTCATGTATTTTTTTTGTATAAAGGCCCTTATAAAAAGGGCACACCCTCCCTCCTGATATAGCAAAGCATATACTACGTGTTCGATGCATCTAGCATTGTAGCTCCTGCATGTATTCAGCTCCTCGGACCAGACGGTACCCAGAAAAGCAACACGAATGGAGGCGGGACAAGGGAAAATAGGGCAACCAATGAATACTAGTTCTCAAATTCAGTTGATGTTTTGAGAGTGAGCTTGGTGACATGTGTTTGGAACGCTAAAAAGGTGTGCAATTGGACACTAAGTGGATGTATTATGGGGCCAACTGTGTAACACGGCATACAGTTTTTCACTACAAACGGCCGGGAATACAGAAACGAGTTATGAGTGCATTGATAGTTTTTGGCTGGGACTACCATTGTTATAATTGATTGTGTGGCTCTGAATTCACCTTGGAAGTTGGATTCGACTTTCTACCACGTTTCGAAGATACCCAAATTTTGTTGTTGTAAGCAAAAAAACTAGCTCATCAGTCTATGGCGTGGATCTTGATTCCCTCGTAACAATAAGGAAGGGTTACTTCAAAATTCATCACACCCCGAGACTCAAAGCAGCGTCATACTGTCTGTCCGATTAGGTGATTTAAGGCGACACATTTCATGTGATAATGATCTTAGCCGATACAAAGAAGTTGTTGCCTATAGCGCTGACGACAAATAGTTTGACTGGCAACACGGACCGACATTGACGCACACATTCTCGGCAGATAGACAGTGATACACCTACATATGTTTCTTTGCCGATAGTTCATCTGACAGTGTTGCAACAACTTATGCCAACAGACATTTCATTACCGAGAGAATGTGTGACGACAAGCACAAATAGAGGGATTGGATTTCAGCACAAATACATATGCAGTATGTTATCATGAATTAGATAACATTCAATGAACCTTCAGTAGGCAACACAAAGTCTGTCCGATCATCGCAGCTGCTGCAATCGCGCCGGCATAAGGCGCATAGGCCCTATGGTCCCCTCCCCCAGTCTGGGCCTTGGTCCACTGATCCTCTTTTGATGCAAAAATCCCTCCGATTTTTCTCGGGTTTTTCTGGTGATTTTTTGTATGATGAATTCATGAAAATGAAAAAAATAGTAGAATACAAGACCTGATACTAGACACTGAATTAATAGGTTAGTCTCTCAAAAAGCTTATAAAACATTGCAAACTTAGAGGATAATAGGTATGAAACATTCCAAATTATGGATAATTTTAGATGTATCAGAATGTACCCAACGGGATATCGCTCATCAGTGCGGTAGCTGAGTGTGTCGATCCATCCCTCGCAGGAGTCACCGATGGTCATGAGCTATAGCGTGAGCAAACAGCGAAGGTGTGTGAGGAGGAAGTCCATAAAGGCATTGTTATCCACCTTGACCAAACAAAGTGTCCCTAGCATGCAAGTGTACTAGGGGCTTGCAGATGCTGCTTCGTTCTCACTCTCATGGAGAACCTCGGCCAGGCTGTCTGTGGCCTCGTGGACGACCTAATACGGGCTGTCCTATCGCGTCTGCTTCTTGTGGGGATGTGCCAAATGTGCCAGCACACACGGGTAAAGCGTTCGGGGGCCTTGCAGGTGGCGACGGTTGAATGGAGGAGCAACAGCCAGCACCACGAGTGAGTTGGCATTCCCGTAAATTTGAATCCGACGTTTTTTTTGGTAGAGCCGTCCCGTGAGTTGTTTTTCTCTTTTGGTACTTTTAGTATCTTCGAATTATATAGACCATAAGGATTCATTACCACCGAATTAAAGCACACTGATGGTTTCATTTCTTTTTTTGAAAAAATGGTTATAATGTTTGGTGCATTATGGACCGTGCCACCAGCATTACCCTTAAAGCACATTGTCGTCTTCTACGTTTGCTCTATATAATCACATTGCATGTATGCATTACACTTACCACAACCCCTGCTTTGATTTAGCTCTCGTCCGGTTGGTAAAAATAGCTTTTATCAGTGTGTCTTACGATAAACTAGACTAGAGATAAAAAGAGAGAAAAAAATCAATTATGAGAGTTGGATCCATGCAACGCTGCTTGGAATAGAAGGAATCGGGAAACCCATCAAATGTAGGTCGCGCACCGTCTGCTCGGAAATTTTCGGTGTGGCGATCAACTACCCAGAAGTCATGAGATACATTGCTGCATAGTGCTACTCACCGGTAGATCATTTTGGGAAATGATTCATTTAAGCTGGCCTTTGGGACTTCCAAGTGCTTCCTTTGTGTTGACAGTTTTAAACCTTGCCACTGGAATTCCGTGGTGATGAACTCCTTAGCGTCTGTGGATAGCAGGCCAAGCTCCCGAGCCGCCCAACCCCGACTAGCTTGACTGATCATTCTTCCGCTAGAGGACAACGAGGGCAGTGCTTGCGGTTGCAGGGTAATCAAACTAATCATCATTGACGTCGAGAAATTAATGGTACTGGAAATACCTGTTACCAGGCTGCTTTAATTATTCCTCACAGTTCTCATAGATGATTATATGAAAAGGCACTCCTTGCCACTAGCGCCTTTATAAATATAAAAGGATCTCCCTTTTACCATTCGTCCTAGATGTTGAGCTATCTCAAAAACAAGAAGGATCTCCTTTTTTTTCTCCAAAAGAGAACTGCGCCAGAAAGTGCACTACATGCAACTGGAACTCCACAATGGAAATTTTCTATTCTCTACCTTCAGAATGCGCAGCCAGCACATTTTAGCTTTATCATCTCCTGATAATTATTAGCGTAAAGCCTCTGGCACTGCCACTTCGCAAAGGAATTAATTAACTTTCTGGGCTCTAAACAACGATGCATCGACCTATCAAGACCATTGACTGATGTCTCTGGGAACCAACCGATTATTATTTTTCCTGTTCAAGGAAGTTTCTTTTGTGAAAGGGAATATGTTAATATCGCGAAGATAACAATTATACCCAGCCTCTACACCTACAAGATGTCGCAAAGATATAGATGATGCACACAGCCAAAGGAAAAAATAAAAAAGAAAGGAAAAAACAAAGGTCCCACCACAACGGTCAACTCCTCTCAGCAGTCGCACAAAACCACCACCAAGTACAATACCTAGAAAACATAAAATGTCTTCGAAAGGAATGCCTTCAAGAAGAAAACAATGCACAAGCGCTGTCGTTTCCGATCCTAGATCTTAAATTTTCATCCTGGAAAAGTCCGAGCTTTCAAAACAATTCCTTCAACAAGAAAATTGCCAGGCACAACCAATGAAGATCATATCTTAGGTTTTCACCCTGAAAGTCATGGCTCGGTATCCGAGGCGAACCAACAAAAATGAATTCCTCTAGGGCTGCCACCCTCACTTGACACTGCTGCTCTTGAGAGTTATCAAACACACGGCTGACTCCATCGCCTCGAAGGCGCCGTCCATCTACCTGATGCTCTGACCTCAGTCACCATAACCTTCTCCATAATCGTGTACACCATAGAAATTGATAAGCCGACATGTCCCATGGTGTCAACAAACAAGAATGCTTCGCGCCACGGCCTCATGGAGCCTCGTACGCTGATATAGAAGTGCACGACCGAATTCTATCCGATCCAGATATCCCGGGGCAAGATTTTCGGCAGCAGTTCCGGAAGACGTGATGACCAGATCGAGGAGGACCAATCAAGAAGGATGTTGCCATGATGCGAGAAGAGCACAACGCCACCAGGAACCGCTATAAAAGAAGCCATGCCGCCGCCAGGGAGGGAGGTTAGCCATGCCCATGGAAGGCCCCGCCTCTGCCTGCATAGCTAGGGGTTTGCGTGACAGGGACCCTCGGTGACGGCAAGGGTGAGAGGGATGGGAGGACCGGCGGACGGTGGGGCTTACCCCGAGTCGCCTCTGCGAGAGACGACGGGGTCGGGCTATTCTGTGTGACACTACTGTTCAAGAAAGTAATTACTTGCGTACTACTACAATCTCGTTTGCTCGATGCAGCCTCTTGGTGCACGTTCAAAGTCAAAACGAGCTGTGCACTTTTGTCCAGACCTACTATGCACGGTCGGGCAAATGGCATAGAGCACGACACCCTCCTCTCCCTCTCACCGCACGTTTTTTACCGCTACGATTGTACTACCGCCAATCTGTACCGCTGTTTTAGTGCCCTGGCGACAGTGAGTTCACGTGTTAGTTGGCCACCATGGCGGCTTTCCATTTGGCATCTAATGACAGGAAGTAGACATCCGCCAGGTTCGAGCATGTCCGAGATGGGTGGAACCTTGATATGAACCTAGCTAGCTCTTGACGTGCAGTGTCCACTTGCAACCTTGCGGGGTTACCTTAAATGTAGCTTTAAGATAGTCAATCTCGCATGGTTTTATCAGTGAGAGTTCACACTCGGATGCTAAAATTTACAGCACACGAAAGCTAAGCTTGGAATGGGAATAGTCACGTGAATAATAGAGTACAAAAAGTTGGATACATACAATACAACTTGGAATGGGATTATGGGAAGGATGAAGAAACATGTCAATAGTTTCTTGCGGATGCATTTTTATTACAGACATTTGAAATTTAGGCGAGTTTGACTTCTATGCAAGAGTCAATGTTGTAGTTTCTTTTTTTTTGTGTGCGAGGAAGAGTCAATGTTGTGGTTATTATTTAATGTGCAGCTAATACGTGCATATAGCCTAACAGACATGGCAACCCTATTTTTTCATTCTCGAGTCCTCCTACACTTCCAGAACACAATGTTCCGATGAAACAAAAAAATGCATTTGCATCTTAGGTCACTAACACTCAAGACCGTTAGAGCTCCCATTAAATTCTTACGCAAAGTACTCAAGCTGGAAAGTGACATGTACAGGACTCCATTCATCTCTCTCTCCTACCTCAGATGAACCTAGTATTCCTCTTCCATTCTGGCTTCATCTATCGTACCCCACCCCGGAGAACGAATGAACGAAAAGACCTCCGTCGCACCACATAGTGAACAGAAAGTTTTAGCAATGTCAATCCTTAAGGCATGTATAATGATGTTCTCTTAGAGAGCCACTTAGAATAAATACTGATGTGGAGGAACGCGAAACCATAGAAAAGAATTGTATTCTCTTAATTAAAAGATGATCGCATAGCAACAACATGACCCACACTTATTTAGGGGTATCTAGTTATCAGAGATAAGACTACGAAACAGCCATTGTATATTATTCTTATTATCTTATCTTAATTACGTGACGGGTTTAAAATAAGACTACCTTATCAATCGTTGTACATGCCTTTACTAGAATCGGCTGGGCCTCCTTTCAACTTCTGATGGGCTGACAGAATCTGCATGTTTCTATTACTCTCGGCGCCAATCCTTGAAACGAAATATGCGCCCTATTCCCCCTAAAAAACATGTTCCGTGTTTTGGTTTTCGCCTTTAATCCTGGGCGTGTGCAGCATTATTAAAAAAAACATAGTAGACGTTCACATACACTTACTCCTATGAAAACACGGACAAGCACAATAAACTAGTCCAGAATTAAAATATAGAGTAACATCATACGTCCAATCCAGGACTGAAAGCATCTACAACCGTGTAGAGCAAATCCGGCCCGTCAAATGCCCACAAACGCGCTCGTGCGCGTATGCGGACAGTGACCTCTCATGCCTCAAATTTGCTCCTATGCATCTGGATACCTCATACTAGTAACCTTAGATCCATACAAAAAGCATGAAAACAATGAAATCCACGTACTATGTAGATCAAGTAACATATACTGCCATAAACCTCGTCGGAGATGTCACTATCTCCAGTAGCGGAGCCAGCATCACACAACGTCCCAGGCAAGCCTTCTATCTACAGTGTGCTACAGTGATCTACAGTGTAATTTGTGCTACAGTCAAGGAAGGATCTCTCCAGCACGCCCTAGGCAAAGGCCCTGCCTGCTTGGGGCCTAAAACCGCCACTGACTATCTCCATGCCCGGCTCCGAGTAGATGGGCCGCAGACGCAGTTTCGGCTCCTTCACATCGGCCTCCGCATCCATCTTTGCTGCGACCTCATCGAAAAGCGCGTCGGTCACCGCCCGTTTCTGCCGGATGAACTGTCGGTTGGCCTCCACATAGTGCTCATCCTGCATGGACTCCATGACGGCTTGCTGCTCTGCCATCTCGGGCTCTTGGGTGACCGTGAAATCCGCCTCTTCGTCCTCCATATGTTGAGCCGGAGCGGTGCCACATGGCATTCACACCCCCACCGGAGGAGACGTCCGTCGGAACACCGGATTTCTGGGTGACTCTGTGTGGGATCACATCGTCAGTCCGAAGTGGTGGACGCATCCGGGCACTACCTGAGGCCCCCATATCCGTCCCATATTTTCTCCTGAATATGAGTGGTGCCGTTTAGCCCGGGCGTTTGAGGTCCGTTTAGGAGCCCGTCTGAGTCGCTTTTTCGTGACTGGTCACTAACTGGGCCGTCGGCCCGGGCATTTTAGGCCTGTTAGGGACGCCCGGCTGTCGATGTATTGTGCTATGTTTATTCTAGATCCATTGTCATTGAATATATTTGTCTCAAAAAAAAATCATTGAATATGTGAACAAAGAGTATAAGGGTGTTGAGCCTTCTGATCTTGGCACTAGAAAAATGAATATAGAAAATTGTTTGGTGTACTCCAATATATATTGTGCTCGGCGACCTTTTCTAACGTGTAGTAATTGTTTTTGTAAAGGCCCTTATATAAAGGGCACTCTACCTCCCAATATAGCTAAACGAATACCTGGTTGATCCATTTAGCATTGTAGCTCGTGCCTACCTTCAGCTCCCAGGACCAGAGTAGTGCCAAAAAAAAAGCAACACGAATGGATTCTGAGACGAGGGAAAAAGGAAATGCAGTGAACAACATAAGGAGCATGACGCACCATGAACCACAGTGAGCGGCATCAGAAAACAGGGGATCTGCAAGATTCCGACGTCCCTGTGGTTGCTACTTGCTACGTACCTCGTCGTTTCCATGATAGCTATGGACCTGTAGGCCGATAACTAATCGGGCTTCTCCCGGCGTTCCCTGTGGTTGGCTTCCAGATATTTTCTCCTCCAAAGTCAAACTACAGAAGCGGTTGGCACTTCCTCAAAAAAAAAAAAAAAGCGTTGGCACGTGCATGTTTTTATAGGCGGTTGCCGCTTTGAGTGTATTTTCTAGGCTCCTCTCGATCCTTCAGCCGAAAACTCCCGTGTGGCATTGTGCCATTGCTCCACCATCCTAGATGCCTATAAATGTGCTATCTTCCAATGTCTCTTCTCCCATCCGCCTTAGTCTGGTCACAATGGGGAGAAACTTAGGAGTAACATCACACACTCCAATACAACTTTATTTATGTGTCACATATATAATGAAGAGAGAAGTGCTTGTGGTAACTAGCTAAGTTACCGGAACATCACACACTCCAAAAAACAATGAGTCTATAACCTAATAAATACATTGTTGCATGACACTACATAGATGTTTCTACCCACTGTGGAGGTAGTAACATAGTCTAGGAAAGCGTGTAAGTTACTAGACTATGTTCTTGCCCATTGTGACCAGCCTTAGCTGCTCCTTTTTCACTTCTGGCCCCACCCCCTGTGAACCTCGATGCAGCCTGCCGCATGTTGTCCGCCTGGATGGAAGCCGGGATCTCATGTCACTTACTCCCTCTTTTTCGGTTTATAGGGCTTATTTCAACATTTTTTGCTTTTTCAATTTAAAGGGCTCATCTCCATCAAATTTTTAGTTTTTGAGACGCATTAAATCTTTGCATGCAAGAATTGAAAAGGAACACACCAATGCATGTAATGTTCCTACTCATCTAGTAGCCAAGTATGCATGCACTGCAATTAATTCAAATTAATGCATGAGTTGAATTTGAGTAGTTTTGTAAAGTACGAGATATATTCCTCTACTCACAAAATGCCTTGGTTGATAAGATTTCAGATTTGAGCCCTATAAACCGGAAAGGAGGGAGTACCGATTTTCTCCGACGCCGAGCAAGCCCCAGTGGAAGCCGCGACAAGCACCTGTCGCCGGCAACACCAGGACGGTGGAGGCATCCACCTACGAGAGCGCCCATGAGAAGGGCCGATGGTCCTCTGAACCTGGCGCCAGCGCTCCCTTCCCCGCCGCACCGGATCAGCATGGCGGCGGCCCTGCCAAAGTGCGGCCAGGTGGGGTTCCTGTGTGACACCGAAGTTCCTGTGTGGCCCCGCGAGTCTGCGTTTGTCAGGAATTGATCACGTGGTCAATGTCAGGTGGATTAAACCTCACATGTAAGATGTTATACTAGCTTGATTGACATTTTCACTGCAAAATTACCTACAACAAGCGAGATGGTAACTTTGATGTGAAAAGAAATTGAAGGAGCACCGAGAGAAATGATAGTGGAATTTTCTTCCATGAAAAATAAGAACAAAAATCTCTACTAATAGCTGTTTAGAGTTTTCAAGATCATTCTTTCACGCAAAGGGCCTCCACTTTATAAACATCAACAACATATGTGTATTGATTTACACATAACATCGATTATTTTTATCTGATCAAACATGTATCCTTTGTGCGATGCTTATTATTTATGTGAACACTTATCCAAGTTAATTATAGCATTGACTTTATTTTTGGTCCTGCAGCTTACTGAAGCTGAAACTGAGCTGCAGCTTAATTACCGAACCTAAAGAAAATGAAGCCATTCAGGCAGAGCTGCAGTGTTGTGGCTATTTGGTATTCATGGGGTTAAGGAGGATCCGTGAGGAGGAAAAGGATTCTGAGCTATGAGTAATAACTAGCAACACTCAACCGTAGCAAAACATTTGTAGCTTCGGTGTATGACTGAATCTTCTGATGATGATTAGCTCTTGCGGTGTTTAGTTGTGATGACTACTCTATTACATTGATGAACCCTTAAAAAATCAGCTTTCTCGATACAGATGCAAACACGCATACATACGCATATACACTCACCCCTATATGTACATGCAAATCTGCCCCAAGGAGCACCCCTGAGAGATTGATCTGGCACATCATCTTAAGATTGGCGAAGTCGCCACAGACGTCTTTGTAATCGACGGGAACATCTCCTTCCACCGAACGCACATCTCTAGAAGCCCAAGAATAAATCCAAGAAAATTCAAGGACTAGTGTCAAGTCTAGAACTTGACCACTGACGGGCTGCAGATAAAACTATCTTTCTAATTATTTAACCACGGGTTGGTTCGCAAATACGGAACCAGCTGACAAGCGCAAATAATATGTATGGCCTATATTGATTTTTTCTTACGGTGCACCTTTTGGAATTCATGAAATCTTTTTCAATACATTGAACATTTTTTATTCACAATTATTTTTAAAATATGTGATATGTTTGCAAATTCTAGAACACATTTTTAATTTCACGAACATTATTATTATTATTTATAAATATTTAATTCGTGAATATTTTTGAATTTTATGAAAAATTGAATTATATATTTTTTAATTCCTTACTCCCTCCATTTTTATATACAAGGCCACTATCAAAATTATAATTTACAGATATACAAGGCCACTAACAATAATCGATGCAAATATTAAGGTGTTTGCCTCGTAGTACTAGAAAAGAAGGACATTGATTATCCCTTGCATGCATGCGGGAGTGGGAGCATTGGCTTGATATGCATGAAAGAGAAGAATACACATTAATTTACACGGCAAACAAGGAGATAAGCTGGCTTGCAACATTGAGCATTGGCTTGATATGCATGAAAGAGAAGAATACACATTAATTTACACGGCAAACAAGGAGATAAGCTGGCTTGCAACATTGACTTAGAAGACATTAACATTTGCCTTGGTACCTGTATTATGGGTTTGTGGCCTTGTATACAAAAATGGAGGGAATATTGTTTTTTAAATGTATGAACATTTTTCGAATTCATGAACTTTTTTGATCTTGTGAACTTTTTATAATTCGAAAAATATTTTTATACTCATTAATATTTTGGATTTCGAAGCTTTCTCAAAAATCTTTTTAAAACCATAAAAATGCGTTGGAAACCAGACGCACGTTTAGTAATTAAGTGTGTCCTGTTCTTGGGACCATAGATAGCAAGTGAATCATTAGGACAATAAGTCACTCGGCTTTAGGATTTGTGAATTTTGTTTCTATTGGGCCATGAATAAGAAATCATATTTTTCTCCTTTTCAGTTAAGCAATGGAAAAGGTGCTCACTCTCATAAGTCTCATTAAGAATGTCCAATCAGTATCTCGCAATAATGTCAAATGCAATATCTCAATATTCTATATAGAACTCTTTATTCGGAATAACTAATCAAGACGAAAAAACTAATTAATGTATGAGGCCAATTATTAGATCTCATGTACAAGTGAAAATAATAGGAAAGGAGCAAACACTAACTACTGAGAAACATAATTTGGAGGTGATGATCTTTGAAACCCACTAATACCACTTTGTCTAACTACATGCTTTGGAATACAATCCAAATTGGTTGCTAAACATGTCATGTCTGAAATGTTTGTGCTTACTTATTTTAGTTTGATCACTATAGAAAGATATGCCACAATTGTGTGCAGGAAGAACAACTTGACCATGCAAGATATGCTTTTTACTGGTAGATGAGTATGGTGTTGTGAAGTTGTACTTTCAATGGAGTGGCCACATGGTTGAGTACCTGCTGCGGGCTTGGCATGATCACTAAACACATCCGTCTAGTCTAGCACATAAATCCTTAAATAGGAGGGGGGACAATCAATGCATTTTCTTGATTCGTGGCAAGCCTTGAGATCCTAACAGTCACACCGAAAAATCGTATATGCCTAAATAGTCCATCCACACTACTTATATTATCTTAACATGCACATGTGCCACATCATCAAAGGCCGATCATAAGATGCATGAGAATTATTTTTTCATTATTAGGTGATCCCCACTAATTCTATTTATTTGAACATGGACATAAGCCATGCACACATGTCACCCCACCAAAGCCCACCCAACATTCATGGAAAAATTCATTTATATTATAATACATGTATTCAATAAATAATTTTGAACAATACAATATATTATATGAGTTTGTATTTTTTGCATCTATTACTAATCCAAATGTTTCATACAACCAAATCTTATTAAAATGTATTGCAATATATCCCCACCACAACAAGCGGGGTATCACCGAGTTCTAATTAATCTGAACGCCGAATTGTAAGACATAGATGAACACTACTTCGTCTTCTTTGTGCAATCAGAGAACCACTGGAAAATGAAAGAGCCAAAGAAATCAAGAAAAGAGATATAGGTAGATTTGCAGCTGCCACAGAGGTAGGCAACAACGTCGTTGCGGCGCGAGCATGGTGGAACTAATCCATCAGATTTGTAGGTGATTAAAGAGGAAACCAGACTGAGAGAAGACGGGCGTGCGTAGAGCATGAGGTGCCGAGGATAGGACGTGCTGTGTTTTCAGACCAGTTGTTATTTTTTTACTGGTCCTGTTGTTGCTGGATGGGATTTAATTTCACGTGATTCTTTTTAGTGAAATTTAATTTCACGTGAGGCCAGTGGTATATAATTTCTCTCAACCTTTTCAATGTTAGCACGATGAAACAGTTTTGATTTTCTAAGCCATCAAATGAATGGCCAGATATATCTGATTTTCGTGGGATTTTCTCGTCTTCTCTTTTCTCTAGTTACCCCGTTTAGTACTTTTAGTATATATAAAAGATTTCTTGTAATTGACCCATGCCCCTTTTTTAACCTCGTTGTGTCGAACTCATGTGTTGCATCACAATCATATTACAGGTCTGAAGTGTGCATGACAGTGTAACCATCAGTTTTATTCCTATATTTCTAGAATCCGACGAATGAAATCAAGATGTCATAAAAATCCATCGTCGTCAAACTAAAGGATGTGTATGGTGAGATTTGGTTTCTTTTTTTATAGAACTGAAAAAAGATTTGATCTCGATGTGTGGTGATAGCCAATTTATCGAACCACCAGCCTTCCCTTATTTAATGCAGAACGTTGCCTAAA
This sequence comes from Triticum urartu, assembly GCF_003073215.2. Classification (NCBI taxonomy): domain Eukaryota; kingdom Viridiplantae; phylum Streptophyta; class Magnoliopsida; order Poales; family Poaceae; genus Triticum; species Triticum urartu. Next base: position 693,798,827 of record NC_053024.1, read on the forward strand.
GTCTTGGCTCCATATATATTCACGTTACATGCATGCTATGCTTACCACACACCTCTGTTGCGGTAGCTCTCCTGTCAGATTGGTACAATAGCTCTTGCCGGAAAAGCCGCATATATAAAATATAATGAAGAAGAACAAAATCCAATTACGAGTAGTTAGATACACGCAACGCTGCTTGGAATAGAAGGCATCAGAAAACACACCAGAAGTTGCACAATAACTGTATGGTGAACATTATGAATCTTTTGGGCTGGCTTTTCTCTTGGCACAGGCTACTTCTCTAGAAATCAACCTATTGGCTACTGACATAGAGGCCGGAGTTGAGTTGTGGCGAAGAAGGGAGAGTGGTAGACTGAAACGCTGAAAAAAAGGTGAGCAGGCGGGGGTGCGTGAGGGCGTGCCAGCACGGGGAACAGAGGCATCGACATGTCGCTGGCTCTTAGTCTCCAACCTCTCGTCTGCACCACGATTATGTCCATTCACAATCGACCAAGAGTTGAATAGGCGGGAAGCAGCAGCATCCGAAGCAATTGATTCGCTGGTGCCTCCTTGCCTCGTACAAGCCAACTTGGGCCAGGCCCAACATCTCTTATTTCTTTGTGAGCGCAGGCATATATAAATAAAGTGGCTGGTAAGAAGCAAGGCGCTGCAATCCCCTGGACCAGCTTCAGCGTCATTATCTTCCGTCTTTTCTGCTCAGAGTTTGAAACCGTCCGTAGAGAGCCACTGATATGCACAGGTGGATGCTACGACTGGCTCCCTAGCTACTTGCCGCCACAAATTCAAACCTCCGACAAAAGATGAGAAGCACACAGCGAATATACTGAACTAAGGTAGGAGGTGGCGGTATGCTTAAATAATGTAAGGTTGGTGGATGCATTAGCTATCCATCTACCACACATTAAAATCATATATTGTTCCTAGTTTAAAAGAAAGAACTTAGTGCGAGGTCAGGTGCCTTCTATTACCATCTATAGAGTGTATTGTGCCGAGTTGATGTTCTTTGAGTCTTCTAGTGCGAGGGAGATCCCTGAGGAGACCGAGATCATGACCACTGGGATTGTGAAAATGACCAAAAGTGATGTTTCTGAGAATCAGATTATGCAGAGGCTTAAGGAGTTAGTTCCAGGGGACTACCAGTGGGAACTTGTCAGTCTCGAGGCCAACATGTATAAGGTTGACTTCCCTTCTATTGAGGATTTGCAGAGACTTCTGAGTTTCGGGCTCTGCAGAGTGCCTGGCACAGAATGTATCCTGGAGTTCCATGAATGGAAGAAGGGTGAGCCACAGGGCAAGCCTCTTACTCAGGTCTGGCTACGTTTCTCTGGGGCTCCCTCCCTCGAAGCCAATGCAGGAGGCTCGGGTTGTTGCGAGTCTGGGTATCTTGGTGGGGAAAACTGAGAGAGTGGATATGGCCTTTACCCGAGCTCACGGGATGGCCCGTTTGTTGGTGAGTGTTCTGGATATTGAGTTTGTGCCTGATGTGGTTAAGTGGACATATAGGGGCGAAACATTGAAACTCGAGATTGAGTTCGATGATACCGAGCTTTTCGCTGAGGCCATCGCTGGAACTGATGTAGACATGCACGAGGGAGATGATACCTCTTGTGCTAAGGAGGCGCCATCGGATGAGGTTGGACGAGAGGTGTCCAACGGTTCGGGGACCGTCTCTCAGACGCCCAAGGGCGGAACATTGACATCCTCTTCGGTGCCGATGAACGCCCTGAGATTCGGGTCGTTTGAGCCAGCTTCTGCTCCTCCCAGACTCTGGAGTGACGGGATGGAGTCCGATGACGCGCTTGAGCGCACGCTTCCTCCTTTGGATTTTGATGCTGCTGATGGTCCAGTGCTCGGGGGCTCGGAGGTGATTGCCTCTGTGATGACATCGGTAGATGGAGGGGGGAGGAGCTTGGGCAGGAGGCCCCTCTTTCTCCCGCTCTGACCGTTGTCTCATTCAGGGTGACGGAGCCGACGACGGTGGTTGTGCCTAGGGGAGGGGGCCCAGGGCAGGTGGCCTCGGCCCTCTCTTCTCTAGCGGCTAGGGTGGACGCACCACTTATGGCGCCGGCGACTCCCTCCTGCCAGAGGGCTGAGGCGGGCGGGGAGTACGGGCAGGCGGCCCTCATTCCCTCCTCCTCTTGTGTGCCTGCACCCCAGGGCGTCGGTTTGATGCCGACTTCGACAGGGCCTTGGAGTTCTCCTCTGCTGCTTATGGCAGCTCCTGCAGTTTCTTCGAGGGATGCTACCCCGCAGTGTGCTCGGGGTGAGGCTGGAGGCCTTACTTCGTGCGGGGCCACTCGGGAGGAGGTCATCACATTTGGAGGGATTCCGGATCCGGTATCTGTGGGGTGGCGGATGAGTTGCCGCCTCCAGGATCTTCCGGAGGTTGACGACATGCAGCAGCGGGGCGCCATGCGGGCGGCCAGGCTTCGTGACATTGAGGTCACTACGGGTATGTCGGTCAACACTTCTAATTCCATATTGCATTTTTCTAATAATGAGATTATTAATAATGCAAATCAATTAGGAGTTTCACTAGGTAGTAATGATAGTGAAATCTCTAAATCTGTAAATGATATCCTGGATTTGGAAGCAGAACGCGTTTTAGAAATGATTCGAAACTTAGCAGCGGTCAAGCCCATGAATGATTCCGGTATCGATGCATTGGGAGTTAGGGTGCTTGATAATTTTTGTGCGGATCTTGCACCATCTTCCATTCCTGAGTCGGAGGAAGATGATGATACTTTCGAGGCTGAAGTAGTTAGATCCATGGAGCCCGGTTGTGAGGACCGGGTGGAGGATCAACACAAACCTAAATGCAAGTGGAAGCGGAGGATTTACCCTACTTCGGCGGTGCGCAGGAGTGCTAGGATCCGTACTACTAAAAAAATTCATGACGAAATATGAGAGGCATCTTTTGGAATAGCAGAGGTCTAAAAGACTTGGCTAAAAGAAGGTTCCTTGTAGATGCTTCCATTGAGTTGAAGTTAGATTTTATTGCACTATCGGAAACTGGTAGAGATAATTTTTCTCCACAGTTTCTTAGGACTTTATCAGGTGGTGTTGATTTTGATAGGCACTGCTCTCCTCCGAGAGGAAGATCGGGTGGGATCTTACTTGGAGTTAGATGCGAATCGCTAGAAGTGCGAAGCGTAGTGATGGGAGATTTCGCAGTTAAATTTCGGGTTAGATCAAAGGCCGATGGGTTTAATTGGGCACTGGTGGCAGTATATGGTGCCGCACAGCCCGAACTCAAACAGGAGTTTTTGGCAGATCTAGTTCGAATTTGCGGTTCTGAGCAGCTTCCGATCTTGGTTGGTGGTGATTTCAACATAATTAGAAGGAGAGAGGAAAAGAACAATGATAACTTCGATGGTCGGTGGTCGTTTATGTTTAATACCATTATTGAAAGCTTGGATCTAAGAGAGATAGAGCTTTCGGGTAGAAAATTTACCTAGGCTAATACCTTGCCAAACCCGACGTTTGAGAAGTTGGATCGAGTCCTTATGAGCGTCGACTGGGAACAGAAATTTCCCTTGGCAACGGTCCAGGCGCTTTCGCGCGGAATTTCTGACCACACACCTTTACTGGTCGATTCCGGTGAGGCAACCCACGCGGGGAACAAAAACTCGTTTTCCTTTGAACTGGTGTGGTTTGAAAGAGAAGGCTTCTTCGATCTGGTAGCCAGGGAATGGGCTAAGGATGCAGGAGGTAGGACTTCGGTTGAGCGCTGGCAGAATAAGATAAGGCACTTGAGGAGTTTTTTGCTTGGGTGGGCTAAGCATCTTAGTGGGATTTATAAGGTTGAAAAGGAAAGGCTCCTTACACTTATTCAGTCCCTAGATTTAAAAGCCGAGTCCACAATCCTTCCGACCATGGAGCTTAATTCTAAACTTGAGGCGGAGATGCGATTGAAAGAGCTTCTCCGTGAAGAGGAATTGAAGTGGGCGCTGCGGGCTGAGGTTCGCAAAGTTGTCCAGGGGGACGAAAACACTCAATTCTTTCACATGATCGCTAATGGCAAGCATAAAAAGGATCTTTCAGCTTGAACAAGACGAAGGAACGATTTTAGGACAGGAAAACCTAAAATTATACATAACCGAATACTACAAGCAGCTGTTTGGGCCTCCGGAGGATAATTGTGTATCCCTCGATGAGTCTAGGATTGAGGATGTTCCTCAACTGGCTGCAGATGAGAATGAGATCATGACTGCTCCTCTTTCGGAGAAAGAGGTGTTTGAAGCCATTTCATAGATGAAAAATAATAAGGCTCGAGGACCGGATGGATTTCAGGCGGAGTTCTATAAAAAGTGCTGGCATATTATTAATGGGGATTTGTTACCGATGTTCCATGAGTTACTCTCTGGACAGCTTCAGTTATTTCACCTGAATTTTGGAACGATAACTCTGCTTCCTAAGAAAACAGAGGCTGTGAGAATAGAGTAGTTCAGGCCGATCTGTCTTCTTAACGTTAGTTTCAAAATTTTCACCAAGGTTGGGACTAATAGGCTCACACAGATTGCGCATTCTGTGGTGCAGCACTCCAAGTTGCTTTCATGCCGGACAGAAACATCCTTGAAGGGGTTGTGGTCCTTCATGAAACCCTCCATGAAATTCACACGAAAAAACTAGATGGAGTTGTTTTTAAGGTGGATTTCGAGAAAGCGTACGATAAAGTAAAATGGTCTTTCCTTCAACAGGCCTTGCAGATGAAAGGTTTTGATGAAGCCTGGTGACGACAGCTAGAGTCCTTCACGCAAAAGGGGAGTGTTGGAATTAAAGTGAATGACGACATAGGTCATTATTTCCAGACACATAAGGGCCTGAGACAAGGGGATCCGATGTCTCCTATTTTGTTCAACATTGTAGTTGATATGTTGGCAATTCTAATAGGAAGGGCTAAGGACGCTGGTCAGATGGGTTGCTTGGTGCCTCATCTAGTAGATGGAAGTGTGTCCATCCTACAGTACGCCGATGATACGATCATCTTTATGGACCATTACTTGACAAAAGCAAGAAATATGAAGCTGGTGTTATGCTTATTCGAACAATTGACCGGGTTAAATTAACTTTCATAAAAGCGAATTGTTCTGCTTTGGAACAACCAATGAGCAACAAGAGGCTTATAGGCAATTGTTTGGGTGCGAATTTGCGGTTTTATCTTTTACATATCTAGGTATACCAATCCACGATCGTGAGCTAACTAACAGAGAATGGTAGTGCATTGAGGATCGATTTGAGAAGAAACTGAGTTGCTGGAAGGGCAAGCTCATGTTATACAAAGGCCGTTTAATTCTTATTAATTTGGTCCTCACGAGTATGCCTATATTTCTCTTGTCTTTCTTTGAGGTTCCAGTTGGAGTTAGGAAAAGGCTGGACTTCTATAGATCCCGGTTCTTCTGGCAGTGTGATGAACTAAAAAGAAAATACAGACTCGCCAAATGGGACATTATTTGTCGACCGAAAGACCAAGGGGGTCTTGGCATTGAAAATCTTGAAGTTAAAAACAGATGTCTTCTCAGCAAGTGGCTGGCTAAGTTATCTGTAGAGACATAGGCCACATGGGCGCAGATTCTCCGTAGTAAGTATCTTCATTCCAAAACCTTGTCCCAGGTGACAGCAAGGCCGATGGATTCGCCTTTTTGGAAAGGGCTGATGAGTGTCAAAGCAGCCTTTTTCAATAGGACAAAGTTTATAATCGGAAATGGGACCAACACACGTTTCTGGGAGGATACTTGGCCAGGAGAGACACCCCACGCACTTCAATACCCGTCTCTTTATAGTATTGTTCAATGACGAGACGCGTACATTGCTACACTATTTCAGTCCATCCCCCTTAATATTCAATTCAGGAGAACGCTAGATGGTAATCGTTGGGAAGCCTAGCTCTATTTAGTGCGTAGACTGATGGAGGTCTAGTTGTCTCAACAGCCCGGTCAGTTGCGCTCGAAGCTTACTAGGACTGGGGAGTTTACAGTTAAATCGATGTATCTCGATGTTATCAACGCCAGCTCCATTCCTAGTTCCAAACATGTCTGAAAAGTCAAAGTTCCTTTGAAAATTAAAGTGTTTATGTGGTTTGTTCATAAACAAGTAATCTTAACCAAGGACAATTTGGCAAAGCATAACTGGACATGACCTACTAGGTGTAGTTTTTGTGATCGGGATGAAACCATCAAACACTTTTTTCTTGACTGCCCAATGGCAAAAGTATTCTGGCGGACGGTGCACATAACCTTTAATATTACTCCTCCGAATTCTGTCAGCACGTTATTTAGAACGTGGCTTAACGGGATAGAGGCTGAAACAGCGAGACACATTCGTGTAGGAGTATGTGCCTTATTGTGGGTAGTCTGGAATTGCAGAAATGACTTGGTTTTTAACAGAACAACAAATTTTCATTTTTTGCAGGTTATCTTCCGAACCACTGCTTTGATCCGTATGTGGTCGCTACTCACTCCGACGGAGGCCAGGGAGCGTTCGGTTACTGGATCTATCCGGTGGAAGATGGTAGCACGGGATATATTCAACCGGTTTGGATGGCGGCCATGTAATAGGATAGGCAATTAGTTTCCTTATCTTGTTTATGCCGGCCGGTTGTGGCGCTATGGTTACCTTATTGTAGGCTCTTTGTGAGCTCTCTCTTTGCTTTCTTTAGGACTTTAAGACCTTTGTTGAACCTCTTTGCTTTTTAATAAAGTTGGCCGTATGCATCGTTCTGATGCAGAGGCCCGATAGTCCCTCCTTTTGAAAAAAAAGAAAGAACTTAGTTAACAGTTTATCACAATCGTTGTGCTTCAGTCAATACCTGCTGCATATTGCAGAAGCTGAAGATCTATATTTTGAATGGTAGTACAAGTGAAGCTAGAGAAATGATTGAACGACTGCTTAGTTCCTGACTTGAACACAACATAGTAGAGATTAAACGGGCAATTGTTAATTACATGTAAATTACAAAAATTCATTAAAATGAAAAGTTTATCAAAAAATTTAAAAGCTCATTAAATTTGAAAAAGGTGTCTTTGTGGACATGTACAAGCCCCTATTCATGCATAATTAATCAAGTTCCGTCTCGAGCATATATCCGGCATTGTATGTGATCATATATGGGTTAAGCCGGCGTAGTTCATGGACCACTAAAGAACGATCCATTGATCTAGCAAGAGCATTTACCTCTGTTTTTAGGGTTTTTTTTTGCGAATCTCTGTTTTTAGGTTTATCCCAAGAAAAAGGTGTCTTTGTGGACATGTACAAGCCCCTATTCATGCATAATTAATCAAGGACTGGCTAAGTAATTTGTTTGCTCATTTATTCAACCCATGTCATCAAAGTAATCTGTTTTTTCTACATAAACATCTTTGAATATTTGATTAGAAAGCAGATGGGTGTTGGGCATTGCGATCATTGTTGTACTAGAAAATGTAATCTCTTATATTGATTTGGCGTCCTTGGATATCTAATGAGTTGTCAGCCTTTTCTTCCATGTGTAACTGTAAGCATGACTGTCCTTTATATGGAGGCCCTTATATAAAGGACAAACATTGTCCCTCCCCATTAGTTCTATGGACCAGAGCTGAACCCACAAAAGTAACATGAAAGGAGTGGAGACATGGAAAAGAAAGACACTAAAAACGTCATAATGGGTAAGCTGCATCATGGGAGTGAGAGGCATGTGAAAACATATATATAGGGTATCTATGACTGTAACTTCTTGTAGTCTCTTGGAGCGTGATTGTGTTTGGATGTCAAGCTAGAATAGCAGTAGCCTCGCTGCATCAAGATAATCGCCTGGGCCTGCTAACAGATCTGGCTTTGCTCGATAGCATAGCCTTGTCACTGCTGTGACATAAAGCTCATCATCAGGGGAGAACTGATTTGGCTGTCCCACTGACACCGCTCCATGCAAACTTTCACGCTTCCATAGGTATTAACCAAGACATGACACATGCTCTTCGTGGCCATGCGAAGCTGTGCTAGCTTTCTTCCAATCTCGCTAAACAAAGCAAGCTGGTGATCTAGACGTACTTCCTCCGTTTCTTTTTAGTCTGCATATAGCATTTGGTCAAAGTCAAACTCAGTTAACTTTGACTAAGTTTACAGAAAAATATATCAAGATTCACAATATGAAATCAATATTGTTAGATGCCTGATGAAATTAATTTTCATACCATATAGCTTTATTATTGTAGATGTTGATATTTTTTCTACAAAGTTGGTCAAACTTTATAAAGTTTGATTTTGACCAAATCTTATATGCAGACTAAAAAGAAACGGAGGGAGTATGTGCAGTTTCTTGCATGTGCCGTTTGACAAGGCTACGAGCCTACGATCATAGATTTGTTTCTATATACGACCATGGGCAAGGAAAAAACAGTCAAACTGCTAGCATTGCTTTGCGACATTAAGTGCTACAACTTGTGGAATTTTTTTTTTGACCCGAACCGACAGGAGCTTTGTCATTGCATTAAAGGAGAGGGAAAAAACTGTACACTTTAGAGCTTACATGGGGAGCAGAAGGAAAGAAAATAGTACACTAACAATGAGAGACAGAAGAAAAAGAAGTGGCAGCAACTACGGATTACTCTCTGAAAGCCTCCCTGAATAAGCTGATAGCCTTGCAATGGAGCCGCTGCAAAAGCTGATAGCCTTGGCAACGGCTGAAGGTTTGCTCACCCCTATAAGCCAGCAGCCAGCATCCCTGAGAACCAGCCTGTACACAGATGATGCTGCTCTGTTTCTTAATCCCATCAGAGATGAAATTGCAGCAATTCAAAAAATTCTAATCAGATTTGGAGAGATTTCCGTTTTGATGATCAACCTGGGAAAGTGCACGGCGTACAAGATTCGATGGAATGTGGAGGAACATGGTGAAGTTCTGCAAGATTTTGGAGGAAAAGAGGACTCGTTTCCTTGCAAATACCTGAGCCTTCCTTTGCACAAGAGAAAGCCAACACGTGCTGAATTGCAACCTCTCATAGACAAGGCTGCTAGGAGAGTAAAACCGTGGAACGGAAAGCTTCTGAACAAGACTGGTCGCTTAACTCTAATCAACTCGGTCCTTACGGCAATCACAACTTTCTTCCTCACATGTTCTGCAATGGATAAATGGGCTATCAAAAAGCTTGACAAATGTAGAAGAAACTTTGTTTGGGCTGGGGATGAGGAGGCAAGCGGAAGTAAATGCTTGGTAAATTGGAAACAATGTTGCTCCCCCAAAAGTCTCGGTGGCCTCAGAATCAAAGAGTTAACCTATTATAGCAGAGCATTGAGACTCAGATGGTGTTGGTTCGAATGGGATGACACTGACAGACCTTGGAAAGGTTCCCAAATTCCTTGCGACGCAACTGACAGAGACCTTTTCTCCGCCTGCACCAAGATCACATTGGGGAATGGACAAAAGGTGAACTTCTGGAAGGACAAGTGGCTGCATGGGGTCGCACCCATTGAAGTGGCTCCAGAGGTTGCAAAGCTAGTGGATGAAGGGGCTTCAAAGGATGGGCAACGAAGAGCAAGTTCTGCAATTTGTCAACTTGTGGGAGCTGATCCAAGAAGTGCAGCTGTCTCAGGACAGACATAGCATTGTCTGGCTTTTTAACTCCATAGGAATATACACGGCCCATGATGCTTATGATGCCCAATTCATAGGGCGAATCAAACAATCACTTCTGGAGAAAACTTGGAAGGTGAAAGCCGAGAACAAGATAAAATTCTATCTATGATTGCTAATGCAGAACCGAAACTGGACGGCAGACAGATTATCCACCAGAGGATGGCCTTGCAACCCGACCTGCGCCTTTTGTGATCTGCCCCTATTCTAAAGAGGTCTGGACAGCGGCTGGCTCCATCCACCATCAGCTGATGGACGTGGTCCTTTCTTCCAATTCAGTAAAAGGTTGGTGGTGCAAGATGCACTTGATCAACCCCAAAGATATCTATGGAATGAAAAAAACAGGAGGGTGTTCCAACACAAGCTGTTTATGCCTCATCAAATTTAATTATATGCTGGATTTTTGTTTTTTTCATAAATGTATGAAAGGAAGGATAAAAAGTTTATGACGCCGGTGGTGCCCACTTCTCACTCTCGGAGAGATCATCGGCCAGGCCATCGATTGATTCGTGAAGCACCTTCTCCGGCTTGTTATGTCGCGCTGGCTTCTTGTGGGCAAGGTGCCACATGCTCCAGCCCACATGTACTGCACTTGTCGTGCCACGGGTTACGATAGTTAAAGAGAATAAAGAGGGCATGCAACGGCCAACACCTCTAGGGAATCGCTACTCCTGTAAAATTGGATCCGGTGATTTTTTGCTGAGCCATCATGTGAACGTGCAACCCCTCTGTCTCTCATACCCCCGCTATTTATATAGGGGAAGGCTGCATACCGTCATGAGAAGCCCGAGCGACACAATATCAACAAAGGAACCCAAACCGTCAATCATGCATGCGGGAATCTTGTGGTATATCAGCAAGATTCTCAGTCAGTCAGATCACATAAGCTGAGGAGTCCACTCTTAGAAATGAGTCAGTGGGAGGTCTAACAACATACAAAAGATTATGACATGCCAACTCAGGAAGATTTGTAATGATGACTTTTTGGTGATTCACATTGCATTCGGACGAATATTGAGTCGGCTCAAAGAGCTCACATCAATTCGATTGTCAGGCTTAGTCCCAAGTCAAGACATTTGTTCTTTGAGAATGATGATAATCTGAGTGCAAAACATTCAATGAAAAGAGTAAAGCGACACTCGTCATAGATTTGCTCCGTGAAGAGAAAGGAGCGCCCAGGACATCCCTGTGAAATGAGTCGGGTTTTTCTGATGAAAAGCGGAATGTCTGGTTGCGCAAACTTTCCAAGTAAAAATCCTTCACGTGGAATGTCAATCGAACACCATTCCACGTGAAGGATGTTGATTTGGAAACTTGATCAAATCATGCCCATGCGTCTCAGACCACCACTTGGAATATTATAATATAATCTAGGCACAAACACGCATAAAAGCCCGGCCCAAGGCCTAGGCCAATCAAAAACACGGTCCTGCAAACAAATGGGCCAATGGGCTATACATGAGCCGCATTGGAGCCACAACCGGAGGAAATAGATATCGGTGGGGGTGCTCACGAGAGGACCAAGTGCCTGCAGTCGGATCATAGGACCTCCTGACGGGCATGACTCGGTAGTCGGTTACCTGGAAAACATGAACAGTTTTTTTTATAGAACGTCGGCCTTTATTGATCAAGCAACAAACTTACAAAGGGTCTCCCAGATGCAGTCCGGAGCAAAACGAGAAATAGAAAGGCTAGAAGAGCCCAAGCTTGATCTAGCTAATACATGAGCCACCACATTACAATGCCGACGAACATGATAAAAGGCCACAGAAGAGAGGCCATTAGCCAAAGATTTGACATCCTTAAGAACAGTGCCCACCACCGAGCGATCCATGGACGAAGATTGTAAACGCTGCACCACCGAGAGGCAATCAGTCTTGAACATAACATCAGTAAAGCCCTCCTCCCGGACTAAACTGACAGCACGCCGAAGAGCCATTGCTTCAGCCAACTCCGGTGATCGCACGCCCCTTAAAGGTTCAGAGCACGCAGCCACACAATTCCCCTAATGGTTGAGAATCACCACACCCACACTGGAGGTGCCCAGCTCCTCACAAACAGCGGCGTCAGAGAACGCAACCACCGTACCTTGCAGCGGCGGAGACCAAAGACGGACAGAAGAAGAGGTCTCACGCCTAGTAGCAGGTACATGATTGAATAGATGCTGAAAAATGAGTTCAATGTAAGCTTTGGTTCTAGCAGCCGTACTCCCAGGAGAAGGAGCAGTAGGCTCATTCCTTGCCGCATTGCGAGCCTCCCATATGTGCCAAATGGCAACCATTAGAACAGTCGCCTCCTGGTCAGAGCAAGAAGACAGGAACTCAAACAGCCATTGCTTTGGAGAAGAGAAGGAAGACCTGCGAAGATGAACGTCGAAGAACTCCTTGACTCCGTCCCAAACAGCCCTAGCATGTGGGCAAAACAGCAACGCATGCTCGATACTTTCCAGCCGACCGCAGAAGAAGCAGTCAGGTCTCGCTGAAATCTGTCGCCTCCGGAGCTGATCACCAGACGGCAGGCAATCGTGCGCAAGGCGCCAAAGAGCAATCTTCATTTTATTGGGGGCTTTGACCCGCCATAGAGCCTTCCAAAACTTCTCATCTTCAGCCATACGAGAGTTCAGACCCATCCCACTGTTACTCCTGCTCAAGATAAAAAGGTCAGTTCTCGCCAACTTATACGCTGACTTGACAGTGTACTCTCCAAATCTTGTGAAAGGCCAACGGGCAAAATCAGCACCGCCATTCCTGTTAACAGGAACGAGAAGAATATCTTCTGCTAGCCTTTCAGGAAAGAAAGCATGCACCGAGTCCTCATCCCACGTCCCCCTTTCTTCATCAATAAGGCAGTGCACAGACGCGATCGATGGGATCGGCGAGAGAGGCTGAACCAAAGCAGGTGGGGTGGACGGAATCCAATGATCCGATAGGATATGTGTGTGACGGCCATCACCAATCCCCCACTGAACCCCACGCGTCAACAGATCGCGGCCGTGGATGATGCCCCTCCAAGTAGTCACCGTTGGGGAAGTATCGACCCTTCAATACGCGGGCACAATGTGAGTTGGGCTCGGTCAGCAACCTCCATCCCTGTTTGCCCAAGAGAGCTTGGTTGAAAAGGGTCATGTCACGAAAACCCATGCCACCTAAGGATTTGGGAGTCGACAGCCATGCCCAAGATCTCCAATGCATCTTTTTCTTTCCATCTTCCCTTCCCCACCATTGATCAGACACAATCTGCTTAAACTTCTGACAAGTAGCAACAGGAAGATGGAAACAGCTCGCAACAAATGTTGGGATGGCCTGAGTGATTGATTTCAGCAAGGTTTCATTACCAGCTCTTGATAGCGGCCTGTCAGACCAGCCAAAGAGATTTTGCCACGCTCTGTCAGTCAAAAACTTAAAAGTGCTTGTTGGAGAGTTACCAACCTCAGTTAGCATACCAAGATATGAATCATGAAAGGCCTCATTTTGGATAACCAAGCTATTCTTCACTCTAGTCTTAACGCTGTCCGGGCAGTTCTGACCAAAGAAAATAGATGACTTCTCTTTGTTAATTGCTTGACCCGACCCTTCACAGTACATGTGCAGCATTGATTCCAAAGAGTCCACACTACGCTGATCACTCTTAGCAAAGAAGATGCTATCGTCTGCAAATAGGAGGTGTGAGATAGGAGGGCCTTGTCGGCCGTTTCTTTATCCCATGTAGCTCGCCACAACACTCCTTCTGGAACAGCAGACTAGACAAACCCTCGGTGCACAAGAGGAAGAGGTAGGGGCTTATTGGATCCCCTTGCCGGATACCCCGTGAAGGTACCACAGGATCAGTCAGCTCACCATTAACCCTGACTGCATAGCGGACATTGGTGACACATCTGATGACGGTATCGATCCATGCAGAAGCAAATCCCAACTTAGAGAGACAGCCATGCAAGTAGCTCCATTCAACACGGTCATATGCTTTCATCATGTCTATCTTGAGGGCAAAGAAGGGCTGCCTTACCCGCTGCTTCCGAATAGTGTGAAGACACTCATAAGCAATCAAAGTATTGTCAGTGATCAATCTCCCAGGAACAAAGGCACTCTGACTTTCAGAGATCACAACAGGCAGTAACACTTTCAGACGATTGGCAAGTACTTTGGAAGCAATTTTGTAGAGCACGTTGCAAAGACTAATTGGCCGGAAGTTCTTTAGGTGCTTCGGTCTTGTTGTCTTGGGAATAAGAACAATCACCGAGTCCCAGAAACCCTCAGGAATTGGCCGGCCTTCAAGGAAACCTCGGATAGCCTGACAAATATCCTCTTCTAGAAAGTTCCAATGCGTTTGATAGAAGAGGGCTGTAAATCCATCAGGTCCGGGAGCTTTAGTAGGGCCCATCTGGAACAGAGCAGCTTTGATTTCCTCATTAGTGTATGGCCTGCAAAGATCCTCATTCATCTCCGGTGTTATCTTGTGAGGAATTGCATCAAAAACACGATCGGCTGCGCTGCATGGTTCAAAGGAAAATAATTTGTCATTGTACCCCTGAACCATACCTTTGATTCCGGCCTGAGAGTCGCAGCTAGTACCATCTTCGCGCATAAGAGAGTGGATCCGATTTGTACGTCTGCGCGCCGAAGCTCTAGCATGGAAGAAGTCCGTGTTGCGGTCCCCCGCCTTCAACCAATCAATGCGGGAACGCTGCCGCTCCATAATCTCTTCCCTCTCAAAAAGCTCACAGAGTTGTCCCTCAATCGAGCGTTCCTCCTCCACCAGTGAAGGAGAGGACGGTGAAGCCTGAATGGTAGCAATACGGCGCTCCAGACGACCAATCCGCTTCTGAATAAAACCAAAGGTCTCCTTGCTCTAAGAGCGTAGATGGCTAGCCACATGTTTGAGATTGGCACAAGTTGACCGGAGAGAAGGACAACCATCCCTCCCCTCATCCCATGCTCGCTCAAGAGTTTCTCTGTAGTCCTCAGCCCGAAGCCACATTTCTTCAAAGCGGAAACCCTGCTGGACCGGAGGCGGACGAGGCTGTTGGGTCCTGCCACCAAGCTGGACCAGCACGGGGTAATGATCCGAAGACGTTGCAATAAGATTCTCCACCCCAGCTCCATCAAACAGGTTTGAAAAAGCTCCATTCGCCACAGCTCTATCCAGGCGACACTTTACATGACAATCAGGCTCTTGTTTATTGCTCCACGTAAACTTCGGCCCAGAGAACCCCGGATCATTCAAGCAACAGTCCATCAAGCAATCCCGGAAAGCCGTGATTTGAGATTCAGAACGATCTCGGGGGCCACAATGTCCGTCCTGAGCCAAGATCTCGTTGAAGTCTCCACAACAAAGCCACGACCCATTCCACAACGGATGTAAACGTTTAAGGAGCTCCCAAAACAGATGTCTATCCTCTCTTCTTGGCTCCCCATACACAAAGGTGGCACGCCAAGTCACCCCCTCATCAATCTTCACATGAACATCAATGAAACGCTTATTGGCAGCCTTCACAGTAACATCAGCCGGTGCCTTCCAAAACAAAGCAAGGACGCCGCTGAGTCCCACAACATTAACAGCATAGCAACCAGAAAAACCTAGAGACCACATAAAGTTCTTCACACGGGTGTCCCTCATCTTCGTTTCAGACAAAAAGAGGAGGGAGGGTCGGTGTAGCTTCACAAGCCAGCGAAGCTCACCAACTGTCGAGTTCGACCCCAAACCTCGACAGTTCCAACATAAGATACTCGTTGCGTCTGGTGGGGCTGCACCGCAGCCGCCGCCGGATCCGTCGATCGGTTGTTTGAAACACGTTGCTTCTTGTTGGAATCCACCTCAGAGTTCTGATTATCATCTGTAGTACCCATAGGCTCTCCTATCACAACAACAAGGGATAATATATTATCATCCTCCTAGCCTTGGGGTGGAGAGGAGGCAGGAGCTTTGGCAGGCTTCCTTTTCTGTCCCGCTGAGTTGGACTTGCTTTTCAGAGCTGAAGGAAAAAAGCTCACGCCCAGGATCACCGATGCGACCTCTTCTCCTGCCGCGGCTGGACCTCCCCCGCCCACGGGTAGAGCCACCGCGTCTGTTGGGAGAGGAAACCTCGCCTTCAGAGGCACCCTGACCGCCTTGAGCAGCCGCCCTGCCACGACCAGAGTCACCCGACCAAACAGTCCCAGACGAGCCAGCATCGGTAGCCAAGGAAGAGGCCGAGCTGGACCTAGTGCCGCCAGATCTCTTCAACTGATCATCAGCAACACAAAGTTTTCTTGCCGCATATGGTAGGTCACCATGCTCGTCCCTAGTCGCTGGGTTTGGGCACAGAACCGAGGAGTGACCAAGGAGGGCACAAGAGTAGCAGTAAAAAGGCAGTTGCTCGTACATGACTGAGAACGTCTCCGTCCTTTTCAACTTGCGAGAGGTCACCGTAACATAATGCAACACCGGTTCCTGGACAGCAATTTCAGCTCTCACTCTCATGAAACTCCCCCAGCAGCAACCATCCGCATCCGAATCCACCTTGAGAATCCTCCCAATCGTCTTGGCAAATTCCATTCCCAGTTTGGCCTTCATAAGCCTCGGAGGAACATGCATAATACGAGCCCCTAAGCACCAAGCGGTCAAAATGAACTTGAGACGGGAGAGTATTCAGATAAAAAAACCTTTAGCAAAACTGCATGCTTGCCCACCATCCATGGCGAGCCTTTAATCACCCTGGCACGATCGGCCTCGGAACCAAATTCAGCCACAAAGACATTGTCCCCCAAGGGGTGGAACAGCAAACCTCTAGGGTTTCCCCATGCCAACCGCATCACCGACGAGATCGTCTGGATATGAAGAAGATTGGGGGACAACACCTTCCCCATCAGGGCACAATCCGGAGCCACCAGATCGACCTCATCTTCATCTTCCAGAATTACTGGTTGCGCCTCAATCGCAGTCAGACGAAGCGGCAGAGGATTGGAATCGCCAACGTCTAGATGCAGCAGAGGAAAAGGCGGACGGGGGGGGGGGAGGAAACGGATCTGGGATTCGAAAATCACAGGCCCAAACAGCGATCTAACCCTAGGAACCGCCTATCGCCCGTGGGTCGCAGGAGCCCTAGGAGAGAGAACATCGTGTGATCTTCAACGTGATTATGAAGATCATAAAACATGAACAGTTAGAAGACCTACAATTGGCTGTGTCATAGGATAACGTGACTCCACACATCATTTAATACCGTTGTAGCCCAAATGTTCTGTAATATAGTTAAATACATCAGTTACTAGTAGTAATAGCCAAAAATAATCATCATGCATATGGCCATCAATATCATTAACGCCAAGCCATTATGACACCCATTCTAGGCAACTCTATATAAGCCGGGAGGAGGGCACCAAGCTGATGGTTAAAATCTCTCATATTATAACATGCGCCACGAGCAACAACACCGCAGGACACTACTAGGAGAAAGCCTATTGATAGAAATTTAGTAGTAGTGCTGGTTGACAACAAGCGCTACAGGTATCAAAGTAACAATAGCGTTGGGCCCCCTGGAAGCGCTACTGCTAAGTGGTCCCATGGCCACCGGCAGGGGTTACACGTACTAGTAGCGGTTGGCTGGAACCAGCGCTACTACTAGGGACATAACAGTAGCGCTGGGACACGAGGCCACCGCTAAGTCTGCTTGATGGGCCCAACTTAGCAGTAGCGCGGGTATTTCGCCTATCAGTAGCGCGGGAGGACACGCTACTGATAAGGCGCTATAGCTATTCCTTAGCAGTAGCGCGTGCTATGTGCGCTGCTGCTAAGAAATATAGCAGCAGCGTTTGTTCACTCCAGCGCTACTGCTAATATAGCTAGTTGTAGCGTGTTTACTCTCCATCGCTACTAGTATTCTTTTTCTTATATTTTTTAAAATTTTAATGTATTTATACGCCGTTATATAAATTTTGGTACAATACCAATTATGAGGTTGTTATATCAATATGTCCATAACAGTGTGTCAAATGAAGGTGGATTAGGTTCAAGTGGAGGCAACATGTGGTGCATGTCAAAAGTATACTACTAATCCAAACTTGATCTTGTTTGGACTAGTAGTACTTTCGATGTGCACCACATGTTGCCTCCACTTGAATATAATCCGCCAACACAAGCTATTTAATCATCATCATAGCCATTACCATCAACAGTAGCTATTTAATCATCATAGTCATAGTGTAGCACATATCATCATCTTCAAACTCATTCTAGCTAGCTAATCACCACCAACACTAGCTGCAGTAGCTATCTAATCACCACCAATACTAGCCGCGGTAGCTATCTAATCACCACCAACACTAGCTAATAATAATCATCATAGTCATTACCACCAACACTAGCTATTTAATAATCATAACTCATTTCTAGCTAGCTAATCACTCCTGCCGCTCTCTCTCAGCTAAAATAACATAAAACATGTGTAGCACTCCTGCTTCATCAAGTTGGAGCATGCAAATGAACTTGTCTCATAATCGTGGGCTGCGCTTCTGATTTCTGCCCCCTAGTACTTCTCTGCGATCATTCACAATTTTGCTCCAGTATTTCACTATTAAGCATTCCTCGCTATTAGAAATCCTGAATGCACTAAAGTGCATTGTAGGAAATCTTGGCCGTAAGCTAACAATTCTCATGCGACCTTTAGTCTCGATCCAATGAGGCACAACATTCATCGGGAATCCCTGTTGAAGAACATCATATAGTAACATACTTAGCAATGAAGTTTAGCTTAAAAAATAATGTATGCAAAAGATGCACTGAGGACAAATAGTAAAAATCTTATCATCTTTCCTAAATAGATGTTACCGTAGTTTAGTACGAACACTATTGGTCGCATGTTTTGAGTACAAAGATTCTTAAGTCCGGAAAAATAATTTGTCTTGACAGTATGAAGATCCTCAAGCAATGAAACATAATGATCTATCTCCTCGCAGTTTAGTTCAGCCCCGGGACAGTGGACGGTCATGTCTACCAAATGCCGGACATGTTTGCTTGAATGGAAATAAGTTGTCAATAGAAATTAGTTGTCAACTATTTTTTAATAAATAATTTTGAAGACATAAATATGGTTGATAACTCACATAATGGTATAACTGGAGGCGTCTGCACATCGACCCAGATGTTGATATTACCTTCAATATCATCTTCGGGACCAATATCAAAGGTGATAACCATATCAGGCTCAAATGCATAAGCCTTGCATAGTGCTTGCCAAGTTTTGCGTTCAAAATAGGTGTAGGTGTCTGTGTTGTATAATTTTGCATGGAAAGTATAACCATGCTCGGTCTTCAAGTGAACTCTCTTTACCTCCATAGTAGTTTTTATAAGACTGAAACCTATCTTATCCAAGACAAAAACTCTTGCATGGCAGGTGATACGGTAGTAGAATAGTAAAAAATTTAAATTATAAGTTGAAACAAATGAAGCAGATGTCATGCTTAATTACGAAAAAAGACTTGTCGTTGTGATTTACTGTATCCACTTCGAAGTTCTCGTCCAGCTTGATGCTGACGCGCCTATCATCATCTAGGAAGATTCTGTCGCACAGGCCGCGCTCGTCTTCGCAGTATTCTCAAATACTGAAATCCTTTTCGTCGTCATTTCCTATGTTCATAGTTGAAACATTAATTGAAAATCGATCAAAGGCAACTACCAGGATACTGAACACACAAATCCGGGGAACTCGATATTTCCTACATATTCTGGCACAAGTCATGCCAAAATTCATGGAAAAATCCGGCATGACCTTTGCTAAAATAGGACATATCGAGCGCCTGAAATTTACCGGAACGGAAATGAATCAACACTCCAACAAAACATAGGCCACTCGGAGGTATAACCTGCAAACATGACCGGCCACTTGGGCAAGCACATATCCAATTTGAGCAAGACAAGATATACATTTCAAAATATCTGATAGGACTCATATTGACATGAGAATTCAATAAGCAAAACCAAATCGTAAAATAAATAATTATTCAAATTAGCATGCATTCGATAAGCAAAAGTAAATCGTCTCATGCGTCCGTACATCGTCGAATATTATCACTAATACATCCCGAATAGTATCATACATATAACATCACTAATACAACTAAAACCCTAGCGCACGACGGGTATCGGCGTGGGCGGTGGACACCCACAGAGATCCCTGGAGAACCTGCCAGGTATTGGAGAACCTGTGCTCCAACGCAAACAAGTAGCGACGGACGTGCGTGTCCTCCTCACTGACACGGTGATGCACCACCTCCGCGGGGTCCTCGAGCCTCTCGATCGTCACTGGCCCACGCGACCGCCACCAAAGAAGGTTCGGGTCAACGACAGGCTGGCTCCTCACCAACCTGCGCCCCCCGGTAGGTAGCGCCTCCCAGTACCACCCCGGCGGAGCCCAGTCCCGGACATGGCCCATCTGGTCAAGCAGGTGTCGTCCTCCGCCGACTCGACGACGAGGATGCGGGATAGGCATCGTCCACGTCGATGCGGGAAAAATTGCTTTAACTAAAAAAATAGCAACAAGTTCTTACTAACTAGTTCTATTAATTCAACTAGTTCTTATTAAAAATAAACTTACTATAAATAAAAATAAACTAGTACCTAATTAGTACCTAGTTCTTACTAACTAATTAGTACCTAGGAACTACTGCCCTAATTACCATCTAATTTGATGAAGCTAGGGGTGGAAAGTGGTAGCGGATATTCCAATTATCCAACTATAAAGTGAAATAAGTGGTCAAATTTTACTCGTTTTATGATTCATCTTAGAAATTTGATTCGTTTCCACCCTTACATGAACCCTAACTCATTTGAGCCGCATCCGCATCCGATTCGTTTCCACCCTTACATGAACCCTAACTAATTTGATGCAACTAAAATATAAAGAAACCCTAGGCAGAGGTAGGGGAGAGGGAGGAGCAGGCGTGCTCACCTCGGGTGCCTGCGACGAGGGAGGGGCAGGCGGCGTCGAGGTCGGGGTCGGGGCTCGGGCGCGCGGCGGATGGCGGCGTCGAGGTCGGGGTCGGGGGCGTTGAGGTCGGGGGGGGCGGCGTTGAATCTGGGGTCGGGGCGGCGTAGAGGGTGTGCGGAGAGCGCGCGGCGGCCGACGGCGCGAGCGGCGGCGAGAGTGGAGAGCTGGATTTGGGGGAAGTGGCCGTGGGGAAGGACGAACCCCGTGGTTAAGTCAGAAGTAGCAGTAGCGCGTTCCAGAAAGCGCTACTGCTACGTTAGCTACAGCGCGTTCTGGGATACACGCTACTGCTACTCCTTTCTCTTTTCCCCCTTTTTCATTTAGTTTTCTTCACATTTTATTTTCCTTTCACCTTATTCTATTTCTTTCATTTTCAATTACCTTTCTATTTGCTTTCCATTTAATTTTATATCCTTTAGCAGTAGCGAGTTTAGATTAAAACGCACTGCTACAAAGAAAGTAGCGGTAGCGCGGTTCGATATAGGTCGCTACTACTATGTGTAGCCTATCGGCTAAGCCGTGGGAATTTTAGTAGTAACGTGTTTAGAACAAGACGCGCTACTGCTAAAACTTTATCTAGCAGCCGCGGTTTGCACAGGCGCGCTACTGCTACTTAGCACCAGCGTGCTTTTTTGACCCGCGCTACTGCTAAAGTTCTGTGTATAAGGTTTTCCCTAGTAGTGGTTGGTCGTGGTGCTACTGCGGGCTAACCAGCTATCTTCGCCGCAAAGCGGGTCATGAGGCTTGTCAGGGCTGCCATTGTTCTCGGTTTTTCTTGGCCGAGGTGTCTGGCGAGCCATTCGTCTCGGACGCTGTGTTGTGAAAGCTGCTAAGGCTTCGGCGTCCGGACAGTCGACGATTTGGTTCTTCTTAGTGAGAAACCTGTTCCAAAGCTTTCGGGCTGACTCTCCGGGCTGTTGAATTATATGACTTAAATCGTCTGCATCCGGAGGTCGGACATAGGTCCCTTGAAAATTAGCCCGAAAAGCATCCTCGAGCTCCTCCCAACTTCCAATTGAGTTTCGGGAGGCTTTTCAGACAGTGCCGAGCTGGTCCTTTAAGCTTGAGGGGCAAGTATTTGATTGGAGATCGTCTCCGCGAGCCATATGGATATGGAGGATAAAGTCCTCAATCCAGACCCCAGGGTCTGTGGTCCCGTCGTACGCCTCTATGTTCACTGGTTTGAATCCTTCTGGGAATTCGTGGTCCAGCACCTCATCGGTGAAACATAGGGGGTGTGCGGCACCCCTGTATTTGGATGTACATGGCGTTCGGACGTTGTAGTATTCGGTTTTGATTTTGTGCCGGAGCGCGCTTCCTAGATCCATAGATGGATCTGGTCGTACGGATTTTTGGCGCAAGTCCTCACGTAGATCGTGTGTTGACTTATGTGCGACCTTGTTAGCCGCTCTATCGCGGTCACAAGGTGGTTGATCCGGCCGGTTGGCCGTTTCATTTTTCGGCTGTGTGGGCTCTAAGGCCTCATCGTCGAATTCAGGTAATAGCTTGCGCTTTGGATAGCTCTTTGTGTGGTAACTTCCACCATACTTTTCTTCGTTGTCGAGCACTTTGTTCCACCTGCTGTTGAGCGTATTTTGTGCGGCCTTAAGCCTTTGCTTCTGCTTCTTCAGACTCCTCGATGTGGCAATAAGCCTTCTGCGGAGGTTCTCTTGTTCCAAGTGCGTTTCCGGGATGATGTGTGCATCTTCGTCCGGACTGTTTTCCTCCCCAGAGGGGGTTTGATGAGGTTTATCTCGCGTCGCCGTGTTCGGACATGCGGATCTGTACTATGTTCGCTTTGCAGTTCGTCGTTTCCTCTGGTCGACTGGAGTGTTATTTTCTCTTGCGCTGTTATCGTGTTTTTTGCTATGGCGGGACTTAGAGCGGCGCCGCTGACGTCGCTTGGGTTGCTTCTTGGAGGGGCCATCCTCCGCTGTCTCTTTGCCATTGCCTTCTTTGGGTGTATCCACCATGTATATGTCATGTGATGAAGTGGGTCCAGGCCCTGTGGGCGGTGGTTCCTGTTCGTCTCCTGCATCTCGTCCATACCGTCGATGTCTTCGGAGTCGAAGTCGAGCATGTCGGTTAAATCGTGACAGTGGCTACTAAGTGGGTGGTGGGTGGGCAGCGAATTTCTTCGTCGTCCGCATCCCATTCTAGCCGGACATAGTTCGGCCAAGGTTCTCCTGACAAGGAGAGAGACCTTAATGAATTTAGCACATCGCCGAAAGGTGAGTGCTGAAAGATATCCGCGGAGGTGAACTCCATGATCGGCGCAGTCGGATTCGATAGGCACGGATGCAGGCGGCTCGGAGTCCGTGGCCGGAGACGAATCCAGTGGTTCGGCGACACGGCTCTTGTAAGGGGTGAAGTCAGTATCCGGCTCCATCGCCACTGAGAGTGCGGCCTCCATGGCGGGGTCTATCCCTCCGTCCTTGGATGGCAATTTGCTCCGGATTGAAGGCCGGAGTAGTTGCAGATGCGATCTCCCGAACACTGTCCGACGGCAGAGTTACGTCATGCTCGTCGTGATTGTGCGGCGCACCTGACATGGGCTCGAATCCGTCGAAGATCAAGTCTCCGCGGATGTCGGCAGTGTAGTTTAAGTTTCCGAACCTGACCTGATGGCCAGGGGCGTAGCTCTCGATCTGCTCCAGATGGCCAAGCGAATTGGCCCGCAGTGCGAAGCCGAATACGAAGATCTGTCCGGGGAGGAAAACCTCACCCTGGACCGCATCGTTACCGATGATCGAAGGAGCCATCAAGCCTTATGGTGAACAGTGGAACTCTCAATGAAAGCACCAATGTCGTGTCAAAACCGGCGGATCTCGGGTAGGGGGTCCCGAACTGTGCGTCTAAGGCGGATGGTAACAGGAGGCAGGGGACACGATGTTTACCCAGGTTCGGGCCCTCTTGATGGAGGTAATACCCTACGTCCTGCTTGATTGTTCTTGATGATATGAGTATTACAAGAGTTGATCTACCACGAGATCGTAGAGGCTAAACCCTAGAAGCTAGCCTATGGTATGATTGTATGTTGTCCTACGGACTAAACCCTCCGGTTTATATAGACACCGGAGGGGGCTAGGGTTACACAGAGTCGGTTACAAGGAGGAGATCTACATATCCGTATTGCCAAGCTTGCCTTCCACGCCAAGGAGAGTCCCATCCGGACACGGGACGAAGTCTTCAATCTTGTATCTTCATAGTCCAACAGTCCGGCCAAAGGATATAGTCCGGCTGTCCGATACCCCCTAATCCAGGACTCCCTCACCTTTGGCTTAACATGCTTCGATGTACCTACACAGGACAATTTTGGGAACGACTGATGTTTTCCATCGAGGTTAGTTTCATCCCATGGCTTATATATGCTCACTTTCAGGATATCGGTAGCTGGTACCATATAGGCCGGGGCTGATAAGGGACTAAATCGGTGAATCGAACTTTTAACTGAATATATCTGCAACCCATTTATCGTTAGGTTAACTAGGGCCATATGTAATATATCTGAGGCTACATAGCAACATGCACTGTACTTAATGTCTAAATATGCAATCCTAGGCTACATAGCAACAAGGAAGAGTGTTACATTAATGTTCTAATGATGTCTAGATATACATAGAAGCAGCAGCAGCAGCAACGACAGCAGCAGCAACAACAGCAACAAAAACAACAACAAAAACAACAACAACAACAACAACAACAACAACAACAACAACAACAACAACAACAACAACAACAACAACAACAACAACAACAACAACAACAAACAACAACACAACCCTGTTTGGATACTCAACTTAGCTAGAGGTTAGAGTTAGTTTCTAGCTCATGATAACCCTGAAACTAACTCCATCCAAAGAGTTGTTTGGATGGCAGGGTTAGATTGACAATAAATGCACTAGGAGAACTAGCTCCAATTAGCACCTCTTGGGTTGGATAGTTTTTTTGGGTGGGTTATAGATGCAACTAGCTCAAACTAGCCCTCATGTTTAGATATACTTTAGGGCTATTTGAGCCCGAACTAGCTCAAACTAACTGTAACCCATGGATACAGAGCAGTTAATCAGCCGATAATTTGTAAGAATGCACTAAACTCCTTCCGGCCCATAATATAAGATGTTAATTCATCTAATATGTGAGTATATTGGATGTTATAAGATACTCCCTATTCCTAAATATTTGTCTTTTTAGAGATTTCAAATGGACTACCACATACGGATGTATATAGACATATTTTAGAGTGTAGATTCACTCATTTTGCTCCGTATGTAGTCACTTGTTGAAATCGCTAGAAAGACAAATATTTAGGAACGGAGGGAGTATTATAAAAGAGTGTTGTACTACATCATTGTGCAATTGTTGTTTAGCTTCTAATATTAACTTGGTGCTTTTAGGTACATATGTCATTGGTAAAGATCGCTTCGACCCTTTCTGCGTATGGGGCAATGAGATATCGATGAACCAGCATCAAGTGAGGAAGCTGATAAAGATTGTTAGTAAAATGGGTCCAAAGATGGCAATTAAACTATTTGTTTACACTTTATCCAAGACAACGAACTGCAGGATGGTAAGTAAGAACTCTGCAGCCTTCTTTTTACTGCCCATAATGAGTTGTGTTAGATGACAATGTCTGAATATTTTTCCTTTGCAGTGGTTGCCAAAGCAGTTTACTCAAGATTACCTCTCAAACTACATGATTGGTGGGCATGCAAAGGTTAAAGTATTTCTACCAGAACACGATGATTATCTAGATGTTTTCATGAAGACCGTGAAGGATGGGCGGTCGGCCATCACAAGGGGTTGGACTAGAGTCGTGCGTGCCTTCTGCATGGAGGAGGGCACAATATGGGCATTCCGCTTCACCTTGTTCAGCCAGAATGTATTTCGCCTCTTTCTTTACCTCTTTAATAGTACAAGTATACAACTGTGTTCATCATTCTTTATTTGGTTCTTATGTAATTCTTGAACATATGTACCTATGAATCGAATAATGCATTGGTTGTTTGAACCTGATGGATATGAATAAAGCTTGTAGCATACATTCAAATTCAAATTCAAATCCGGTACAATTTGAAATAGCAGCAATTAAATTACGGTGAAATTACGCTCTCTAGGTCATTACGGCACACACGGTTGGTAAAACACAAACGTTTGCGATATGCACCATAATCCGAGACGGTTCACAGAGAGGAAACGTGTGCAAGCATGCACACAGTTGCCGTTTGCAAAGCGTGTGCGATGTCAGACAATATCACAAACGGTGCGCAAACTAAACGTTTGTGTTAGTTGCCTTATCGTACACGATTCGCAACCATGAACTGTTTCTGATGAAGTATGCATCGTAAACGTTGCACCACAGAATAGCGTGTGCGATAGTTGTCGTGTACGACGATGTTACGACGGTCCGACGTTTTCGTAATCCTGTCCGACACTCGTACGACGATTAGCTAATCTTCTTAATAGTGAACCGTTTGTGATGGGCCGTGCATCATACACGTTCTATAATAGTGAACCGTTTGTGATGGGTCGCGCATCGTAAATGTAGCACCACAGAATACCGACTGTGATGGCAATGCGAGTAGAAATGAGTAGGAGTACTGTAGGGCCCTATCCCCGACGGTTTTGGTCGTGTGGGAAGGACCCCCCCTATGTCGTCACTCATAGGCGACGGTTCCAAATGTCGTCGCGAAAAGGGGGTTAAAAACCGTTTGTATAGCACCAACACGTACTAGTGCATGGTTTCTTCCACGCAATGATATAATAAATCATCATGTTATATACGGGGGGGGGCACCCCAAAGGCACACCAAGAATTCTCTTAGCCATGTGCGGTGCCCCCCTCCACAGTTTACTCCTCCGGTCATAGCGTCGTAGTGCTTAGGCGAAGCCCTGCGCGGATCACATCACCATCACCGTCACCATGCCATCATGCTGTTGAAACTCTCCCTCGACCTCTACTGGATCAAGAGTTGAGGGACATCATCGAGTTGAACGTGTGCTGAACACGGAGGTGTCGTACGTTCGGTACTTGGATTCGGTTGGATCGTGAAGACGTTCGACTACATCAACCGGTTAACCTAACGCTTCCGCTTTCGGTCTCGAGGGTACGTGGACACACTCTCCCCCTCTCGTTGCTATGCATCTCCTAGATAGATCTTGCGTGATCGTAGGAATTTTTTTGAAATTGCATGCTACGTTCCCAACAGTGCTACTTGTTGATATATCTATATATGATCACGTGAACTAGAGTTGTGTTAACGAGAATGTCTAGTACAGCTAGGCTCGTCAGTTTACAAGTATTCGCCTATGTGCAAAACTGTACTTGCACCGTTGTATGTCACGTGAGTCTTCACACTGATTCAGTCGCGATGGTGTCTCGACCGACGAATTAGCAAGAATGGATGTAATAACGAGAAGGAACATTTTACCGTTGAGAATTTAGTGAAAGGGTGTCATCTTCTAATGTCCATCTTCTAAGCAAAATGAAGATGCATAAAGATAAGCATCAATGGCATCACAATATGTACATGGATATGGGCCCATCGTCAATTATGTGCTTTTGATTCCATCTCCCAAGCAACTTCATGATCTCATCGTCCCGCTTGACTGTT
>NC_053024.1:693828506-693846120 GCF_003073215.2 Triticum urartu
TTGATCCAGCAAGATGTCGAGGTAGTAGGATGAGTTCCGATCAGCACGGACGGTGGTGATACTTCGAGTTGTTTTGATTTTCGGTTTTGGGAATATGTACGATTGGTACAAAAAGGATAACTGAGACTCCGGTGCCCAAGAAATTTGGTTCAGTGGGTCCGAGTTGAACGGTAGGGAGGCCGAGATACATGTCAGTTCGAGGATGTAAGCTGCTAATGTTGGTGCTTATAAAGAGAAAGTGAGGCACACTACAATAATTAATCCTTCTCGAGTCCAGATAGTCTGTTTATTATTGGACAATTGCATTTTTACCCCTAGTTGGTTCCTACCCACGGGTTTTGCCCTTACTTTTCGAGCTTGCTCAGTTTTGCCCTTACTTTTTCCGTCGAGGTCATCGAATGCCCTTTGACCGTTTGACCAAAACTTTGAAAATTCATAACTAATTCATATGAACTCAGAAAAATGCAAATAAGATATCAAAATGTTCAGATAAACATTACCTTTATGTGCATATCATTTGCATTCAGGACAAAAGCACCCTTTAAACTACCTGAGGTAATTAATGTTATTAACATTATTAA
Source organism: Triticum urartu (assembly GCF_003073215.2). Classification (NCBI taxonomy): domain Eukaryota; kingdom Viridiplantae; phylum Streptophyta; class Magnoliopsida; order Poales; family Poaceae; genus Triticum; species Triticum urartu. The sequence continues at coordinate 693,829,088 of NC_053024.1, forward strand.
AAATAAAAAGGTATAAACAATATTTTTTTCATGAATAAAAATTACATGCAAATGTAGGTGATGTTTTCTGAACATCCTGATATCTTATTTGCATTTTTTGAGTTCGTATCAATTTGTTATGAAGTTTCCAAATAATGGTCAAAGTCGTTAGAACATTCTTAACAAGATGATACGAACTGAAAAATGGATATCTGTGTTCAGAAAACATCACCTACATTTGCATGTAATTTTTATTCATGAAAAAATTGTTTATACCTTTTTATTTTTAATAATGTTAATAACATTAATTACCTCAGGTAGTTTAAAGGGTGCTTTTGTCCTGAATGCAAATGATATGCACATAAAGGTAATGTTTATCTGAACATTTTGATATCTTATTTGCATTTTTCTGAGTTCATATGAATTAGTTATGAATTTTCAAAGTTTTGGTCAAACGGTCAAAGGGCATTCGAGGACGACGGAAAAAGTAAGGGCAAAACTGAGCAAGCTCGAAAAGTAAGGGCAAAACCCGTGGGTAGGAACCAACTAGGGGTAAAAATGCAATTGTCTCCTTTCTTTTATCAATGAGTGGAGCTCAGAGCAGGCATATGTGATGTAAAAGCTTGGGGATGCTTGATACGTCTCCAACGTATCTATAATTTTTGATTGTTCCATGCTATTATATTATCATTGGATGTTTTATATGCATTTATATGCTATTTTATATGATTTTTGGGACTAACCTATTAACCTAGAGCCCAGTGCCAGTTTCTGTTTTTTCGTTGTTTTTGAGTATCGCAGAAAAGGAAAACCAAACGGAGTCCAATTGACCTGAAACTTGACGGAGCTTATTTTTGGACCAGAAGAAGGCCAGGAAGTAAAAGAACTGGGCCAGAAGAGTCTCGGGCTGCCCACGAGGGTGGGGGGCGCTCCCACCCCCTGGGCGCGCCCCCTGCCTCGTGGACAGCCCGGAGACCCCCCTGCCTTGTTCCCGACTCCAACACCTCTTATATAACCCAAAACTTCCAGAAAGAAACCTAGATCGGGAGTTCCGCCGCCAGAAGCCTCCGTAGCCACCAAAACCAATCTAGACCCGTTCTGGGCCCTGGGAGGTGGCCATCTTCATCATCCCGGCGCTCTCCATGACGAGGAGGGAGTAGTTCACCTCGGGGCTGAGGGTATGTACCAGTAGCTATGTGTTTGATCTCTCTCTCTCTCGTGTTCTTGGGGCATGATCTTGATGTATCGCGAGCTTTGCTATTATAGTTGGAGCTTATGATGTTTCTCCCTCTACTCTCTTGTGATGAATTGAGTTTTCCTTTGAAGTTATCTTATCGGATTGAGTCTTTAAGGATTTGAGAACACTTGATGTATGTGCATGTGCTTATCTGTGGTGACAATGGGATATCACTGTCACTTGATGTATGTTTTGGTGATCAACTTGCGAGTTCCGTGACCTCGTGAACTTATGCATAGGGGTTGGCACACGTTTTCTTGACTCTCCGGTAGAAACTTTGGGGCACTCTTTGAAGTTCTTTGTGTTGGTTGAATAGATGAATCTGAGATTGTGTGATGCATATCGTATAATCATACGATACTTGAGTGACATTGGAGTATCTAGGTGACATTAGGGTTTTGGTTTTTGTGTCTTAAGGTGTTATTCTAGTACGAACTCTATGATAGATTGATCAGAAAGAATAACTTTGAGGTGGTTTCGTACCCTACATAATCTCTTTTGTTCTCCGCTATTAGTGACTTTGGAGTGACTCTTTGTTGCATGTTGAGGGATAGTTATATGATCCAATTATGTTATTATTGTTGAGAGAACTTGCACTAGTGAAAGTATGAACCCTAGGCCTTGTTTCCTAGCATTGCAATACCGTTTACGCTCACTTTTACCACTTAGTTACCTTGATGTTTTTATATTTTCATATTACAAAACCTATATCTACCATCCATATTGCACTTGTATCACCATCTCTTCGCCGAACTAGTGCACCTATACAATTTACCATTGTATTGGGTGTGTTGGGGACACAAGAGACTCTTTGTTATTTGGTTGCAGGGTTGCTTGAGAGAGACCATCTTCATCCTACGCCTCCGATTGATAAACCTTAGGTCATCCACTTGAGGAAATTTGCTACTGTCCTACAAACCTCTGCACTTGGAGGCCCAACAACGTCTACAAGAAGAAGGTTGTGTAGTAGACATCATGATTGGTGAACATGGGCATGCATTTGTTTGATAAATAGCTGATGTGATCTCCCATGTGGTTGTGATGAAAGAAAAGGCTGGAAATTGCGTGTATTGGTTGATGTGCTAATCGACCTAGCTGGATAGGCTTGAATTTCATATGAAAATCTTCGTTTTGGGAGATTCGGCGAGTGATCTCGTGACCGAATTCATCGAATAATTTCAGCTTTTGCTGTGCTAACGCACAAATAACCAAAGGCTTTGGATTTTGGTTTGTTGGCTTCGTCTCGGGTTTTGGCACTTCAGCTGGTGACGTCCCTCGTTCTTGATGCAACGTCGAGTAGTAGATGAGTTCGTAGCACGATGACGTGGTGAAGTGATGGTGAAGTGATCTCCGCAGGGCTTCGCCTAAGCACTACGAAAATATGACCGGGGGTGTAAACGGTGGAGGGGGCGCCGCACACGGCTAACAATTGATCTGGTGTGTGCTAGGCGCCCCCTCCCACATATATATAGGTGGGAGGGAGGGAGGAGCAGCCAAAGGAGGCGCCCAAGTAGGAGGAATCCTACTTGGGTCCATCGTTGGGTAATAGTAATTTCAAAAAATTACGCACACGCAAGATCATGGTGATGCATAGCAACGAGAGGGGAGAGTGTTGTCCACGTACCCTCGTAGACCGAAAGCGGAAGCGTTAGCACAACGCGGTTGATGTAGTCGTACGTCTTCACGATCCGACCGATCAAGTACCGAACGCACCTCCGAGTTCAGCACACGTTCAGCCCGATGACGTCCCTCGAACTCCGATCCAGCGAGTGTTGAGGGAGAGTTTCGTCAGCACGACGGCGTGGTGACGATGTGATGTTCTACCGACGCAGGGCTTCGCCTAAGCACCGCTACAGTATTATCGAGGGGACTATGGTGGAGGGGGGCACACACGGCTAAGAGATCAATGATCTAATGTTGTGTCTCTAGGGTGCCCCCCTGCCCCTGTATATAAAGGAGCAAGGGGGGTGCGGCCGGCCAGGGCATAGGCGCGCCAGGAGGAGTCCTACTCCCACTGGGAGTAGGACTCCCCCCCTTTCCTAGTTGGATTAGGACTTGGGAGGGGGAGAAGGAAAGAGGGGGGCCGGCCCCCTTGCCCTAAACCAATTCGGTTTGGGCAGCCCCTTGGCCCTTTCTCCTCTTCCCACTAAAGCCCATCAAGGCCCATTGCTTCTCCCGTAACTACCCGGTACTCCGAAAAATACCCGAATCACTCCGAACCTTTCCGATGTCCGAATATAGTTGTCCAATATATCAATATTTACGTCTCGACCATTTCGAGACTCCTCGTCATGTCCCCGATCTCATCCGGGACTCCGAACTCCTTCGGTACATCAAATCTCATAATATATATGTCATCGAAACCTTAAGCGTGCGGACCCTACGGGTTCGAGAACAATGTAGACATGACCGAGACACGTCTCCGGTCAATAACCAATAGCGGGACCTGGATGCCCATATTGGCTCCTACATATTCTACGAAGATCTTTATCGGTCAGACCGCATAACAACATATGTTGTTCCCTTTGTCATCGGTATGTTACTTGCCTGAGATTCGATTGTCGATATCTTAATACCTAGTTCAATCTCGTTACCGGCAAGTCTCTTTACTCGTTCCGTAATACATCATCTCACAACTAACTCATTAATTGCAATGCTTGCAAGGCTTATGTGATGTGCATTACCGAGAGGGCCCAGAGATACCTCTCCGACAATCGGAGTGACAAATCCTAATCTCGAAATACGCCAACCCGACATGTACCTGTGGAGACACCTGTAGAGCTCCTTTATAATCACCCAGTTACGTTGTGACATTTGGTAGCACACAAAGTGTTCCTCCGGCAAACGGGAGTTGCATAATCTCATAGTCATAGGAACATGTATAAGTCATGAAGAAAGCAATAGCAACATACTAAACGATCGGGTGCTAAGCTAATGGAATGGGTCATGTCAATCAGATCATTCACCTAATGATGTGATCTCATTAATCAAATAACAACTCTTTGTCCATGGTTAGGAAACATAACCATCTTTGATTAACGAGCTAGTCAAGTAGAGGCATACTAGTGACACTCTGTTTGTCTATGTATTCACACAAGTATTATGTTTCCGGTTAATACAATTCTAGCATGAATAATAAACATTTATCATGATATAAGGAAATAAATAATAACTTTATTATTGCCTCTAGGGCATATTTCCTTCAGTCTCCCACTTGCACTAGAGTCAATAATCTAGTTCACATCGCCATGTGATTTAACAGCAATAGTTCACATCACCATGTGATTAACACCCATAGTTCACATCGATATGTGATCTACACCCAAACGGGTTTACTAGAGTCAGTAATCTACTTCACATCGCTATGTGATTAACACCCAAAGAGTACTAAGGTGTGATCATGTTTTGCTTGTGAGATAATTTTAGTCAACGGGTCTGCCACATTCAGATCCGTAAGTTTTGCGAATTTCTATGTCAACAATGCTCTGCACGGAGCTACTCTAGCTTATTGCTCCCACTTTCAATATGTATCTAGATCGAGACTTAGAGTCATCCAGATCTGTGTCAAAACTTGCATCAACGTAACTTTTTACGACGAACCTTTTTGTCACCGCCATAATTGAGAAATATTTCCTTATTCCACTAAGGATAATTTTGATCGCTGTCCAGTGATCTACTCTTAGATCACTATTGTACTCTCTTGCTTAACACAGTGTAGGGTATACAATAGATCTGGTACACAGCATGGCATACTTTATAGAACCTATGGCTGAGGCATAGGGAATGACTTTCATTCTATTTCTATCTTCTGCCGTGGTCGGGCTTTGAGTCTTACTCAATTTCACACCTTGCAACATAGGCAAGAACTCTTTCTTTGACTGTTCCATTTTGAACTACTTCAAAATCTTGTCAAGGTATGTACTCATTGAAAAACTTATCAAGCGTCTTGATCTATCTCTATAGATCTTGATACTCAATATGTAAGCAGCTTTACCGAGGTCTTTCTTTGAAAAACTCCTTTCAAATATTCCTTTATGCTTTCCAGAAAATTATACATTATTTTCGATCAACAATATGTTGTTAACATATACTTATCAGAAATGTTATAGTGCTCCCACTCACTTTCTTGTAAATACAGGCTTCACCGCAAGTCTGTATAAAACTATATGCTTTGATCAACTTATCAAAGCGTATATTCCAACTCCAAGATTCTTGCACCAGTCCATAGATGGATCGCTGGAGCTTGCATATTTAGTTAACACCTTTAGGATCGACAAAACCTTCTAGTTGCATCGGATACAACTCTTCTTTAGTAAATCCATTAAGGAATGCAGTTTTGTTTATCCATTGCCAGATTTCATAAAATGCGGCAATTGCTAACATGATTCGGACAGACTTAAGCATAGATACGAGTGAGAAAATCTCATTGTAGTCAACACCTTGAACTTGTCGAAAACCTTTTGCGACAATTCTAGCTTTGCAGATAGTAACACTACTATCAGCGTCCTTCTTCCTCTTGAAGATCCATTTAATTTCTATGGCTTGCCGATCATCGGGCAAGTCAACCAAAGTCCATACTTTGTTCTCATACATGGATCATATCTCAGATTTCATGGCCTCAAACCATTTCGCGGAATCTGGGCTCATCATCGCTTCCTCATAGTTCGCAAGTTCGTCATGGTCTAGTAACATGACTTCCAGAACAGGATTACCGTACCACTCTGGTGCGGATCTCACTCTGGTTTACCTACGAGATTTGGTAGTAACTTGATCTGAAGTTACATGATCATCATCATTAGCTTCCTCACTAATTGGTGTAGTAGTCACAGGAACAGATTTCTGTGATGAACTACTTTCCACTAAGGGAGCAGGTACAGTTACCTCATCAAGTTCTACTTTCCTCCCACTCACTTCTTTCGAGAGAAACTCCTTCTCTAGAAAAACTCCGAATTTAGCAACAAAAGTCTTGCCTTCGGAGTTGTGATAGAAGGTGTACCCAACAGTCTCCTTTGGGTATCCTATGAAGACATATTTCTCCGATTTGGGTTTGAGCTTATTAGGATGAAACTTTTTCATATAAGCATCACAACCCCAAACTTTAAGAAACGACAACTTTGGTTTCTTGCCAAACCACAGTTCAGATTGTGTCGTCTTAACGGACTTAGATGGTGCCCTATTTAACGTGAATGCAGCTGTCTCTAATGCATAACCCCAAAACGATAGTGGTAGATCGGTAAGAGACATCATAGATCGCACTATATCTAATAAAGTACGGTTATGACGTTCGGACACACCATTACACTATGGTGTTCCAGGTGGCGTGACTAGTGAAACTATTTCACATTGTTTTAATTGAAGACCAAACTCGTAACTCAAATATTTTACCTCTGCGATCATATCGTAGAAACTTTTATTTTCTTGTCACGATGATTTTCCACTTCACTCTGAAATTCTTTGAACTTTTCAAATGTTTCAGACTTATGTTTCATCAAGCAGATATACCCATATCTGTTCAAATCATATGTGAAGGTCAGAAAATAACGATACCCGCCGCGAGCTTCAACACTCATCGGATCGCATACATCAGTATGTATTATTTCCAATAAGTCAGTTGCTCGCTCCATTGTTCCAGAGAACGGAGTCTTTAGTCATCTTGCCCATAAGGCATGGTTCGCAAGCACCAAGTGATTCATAATCAAGTGATTTCAAAATCCCATCAGCATGGAGTTTCTTCATGCGCTTTACACCAATATGACCTAAACGGCAGTGCCACAAATAAGTTGCACTATCATTATTAACTTCACATCTTTTGGTTTCAATATTATGAATATGTGTATCACTACGATCGAGATCCAATGAACTTGTTTCATTGGGTGTATGACCATCGAAGGTTTTATTCATGTAAATAAAACAACAATTATTCTTTGACTTTAATGAATAACCGTATTGCAATAAACATGATCAAATCATATTCACGCTCAACGCAAAAACCAAATAACACTTATTTAGGTTCAACACTAATCCCGAAAGTATAGGGGAGTGTGCGATGATGATCATATCAATCTTGGAACTACTTCCAACACACATCGTCACTTCACCCTTAACTAGTCTCTGATTATTCTGCAACTCCTGTTTCGTGTTACTACTCTTAGCAACTGATCCAGTATCAAATACTGAGGGGTTGCTATAAACACTAGTAAAGTACACATCAATAACATGTATATCAAATATACTTTTGTTCACTTTGCCATCCTTCTTATCCGCCAAATACTTGGGGCAGTTCCGCTTCCAGTGACCAGTCCCTTTGCAGTAGAAGCACTTAGTCTCAGGCTTAGGACCAGACTTGGGCTTCTTCACTTGAGCAGCAACTTGCTTGCCGTTCTTCTTGAAGTTCCCCTTCTTCCCTTTCCCCTTTTCTTGAAACTAGTGATCTTGTCAACCATCAACACTTGATGCTCTTTCTTGATTTCTACCTTCATCGATTTCATCATTATGAAAAGCTCGGGATTCGTTTTCGTCATCCCTTGCATATTATAGTTCATCACGAAGTTCTAGTAACTTGGTGATGGTGACTAGAGAATTCTGTCAATCACTATCTTATCTGGAAGATTAACTCCCACTTGATTCAAGCGATTGTAGTGCCCAGACAATCTGAGCACATGCTCACTAGTTGAGCGATTCTCCTCCATCTTTTAGCTATAGAACTTGTTGGAGACTTCATATCTCTCAACTCGGGTATTTGCTTGAAATATTAACTTCAACTCCTGGAACATCTCATATGGTCCATGACATTCAAAACGTCTTTGAAGTCCCGATTCTAAGCCGTTAAGCATGGTGCACTAAACTATCAAGTAGTCATCATATTTAGCTAGCCAAACATTCATAACGTCAGCATCTGCTTCTGCAATAGGTCTATCACCTAGCGGTGCATCAAGGACATAATTCCTCTGTGCAGCAATGAGGATAAACCTCAGATCACGGATCCAATCCGCATCATTCCTACTAACATCTTTCAACACAATTTTTCTCTAGGAACATATCAAAATAAACATATGAAAGCAATAACGCGAGTTATTGATCTATAACATAATTTGCAAAATACTACCAGGACTAAGTTCATGATAAATTTAAGTTCAATTAATCATATTACTTATGAACTCCCACTTAGATAGACATCCCTCTAATCCTCTAAGTGATCACGTGATCCAAATCAACTAAACCATGTCCGATCATCACGTGAGATGGAGCAGTTTCATTGGTGAACATCACTATGTTGATCATATCTACTATATGATTCACGCTCGACCTTTTCGGTCTCCGTGTTCCAAGGCCATATCTGTATATGCTTGGCTTGTCAAGTATAACCTGAGTATTCCGCATGTGCAACTGTTTTGCACCCGTTATATTTGAACGTAGAGCCTATCACACCCGATCATCACGTGGTGTCTCAGCACGAAGAACTTTCGCAACGGTGCATACTCAGGGAGAACACTTCTTGATAATTAGTGAGAGATCATCTTAAAATGCTACCGTCAAACTAAGAAAAAATAAGATGTATAAAAGATAAACATCATATGTAATCAAAATATGTGACATGATATGGCCATCATCATCTTGCTTCTTTGATCTCCATCTCCAAAGTACTGTCATGATCTATATCGTCACTGGCATGACACCATGATCTCCATCATCTTGATCTATATCAATGTGTCGTCACGTGGTCGTCTCGCCAATAATTGCTCTTGCAACTATTGCTATCGCATAGCGATAAAGTAAAGCAATTATTGGACGCTTGCATCTTATGCAATAGAGAGACAACCATAAGGATTTTGCCAGTTGCTGATAACTTCAACAAAACATAATCATCTCATACAACAACTTATATCTCATCACGTCTTGACCATATCACATCACAACATGCCCTGCAAAAACAAGTTAGACGTCCTCTACTTTGTTGTTGCAAGTTTTACGTGGCTACTATGGGCTTAAGCAAGAACCAATCTTACCTACGCATCAAAACCACAACGATAGTTTGTCAAGTTGGTGATGTTTTAACCTTCGCAAGGACCGGGCGTAGCCACACTCGGTTCAACTAAAGTTGGAGAAACTGACACCCGCCAGCCACCTTTGTGCAAAGCACGTCGGTAGAACCAGTTTCGCGTAAGCGTACGCGTAATGTCGGTCCGGGCCGCTTCATCCAACAATACCGCCGAACCAAAGTATGACATGCTGGTAAGCAGTATGACTTATATCGCCCACAACTCACTTGTGTTCTACTCGTGCATATAACATCAAACCATAAAAACCTAGGCTCGGATGTCACTGTTAGGGAACGCAGTAATTTCAAAAAATTTCCTACGCACACGCAAGATCATGGTGATGCATAGCAACGAGAGGAGAGTGTGATCTACGTACCCTTTGTAGATTGACAACGGAAGCGTTTGGTTGATGTAGTCCTACGTCTTCACGGCCCGACCGATCAAGCACCGAAACTACGGCACCTCCGAGTTTTAGAACACGTTCAGCTCGATGACGATCCCCGGACTCCGATCCAGCAAAGTGTCGGGGAAGAGTTCCGTCAGCACGACGGCGTGGTGACGATCTTGATGTACTACTGCTGCAGGGCTTCGCCTAAGCACCGCTACAATATTATCGAGGACTATGGTGGCTGGGGGTGCCGCACACGGCTAAGAATAAGATCACGTGGATCAACTTGTGTTCATGGGGTGCCCCTTGCCTCAGTATATAAAGGATGGAGGAGGAGGAGGCCGGCCAAGGCTAGGTGGGGCCAGGATGTGGAGTCCTACTAGGACTCCAAGTCCTAGTAGGAGTCCACCAAGAGGGGAGGAAGGGAGAAGGAAGTGGAGGAGAAGGACAGGTGGCCGGCCCCCTTTTCCCTAGTCCAATTCGGACTAGAGGGGAGGGGGGCGCAGCAGCCCCTTGGCCCTTTCTCCTCTTCCCACTAAAGCCCATCAAGGCCCATTGCTTCTCCCGTAACTACCCGGTACTCCGAAAAATACCCGAATCACTCCGAGCCTTTCCGATGTCCGAATATAGTTGTCCAATATATCAATCTTTACGTCTCGACCATTTCAAGACTCCTCGTCATGTCCCCGATCTCATCCGGGACTCCGAACTCCTTCGGTACATCAAAACTCATAAACTCATAATATATCTGTCATCGAAACCTTAAGCGTGCGGACCCTACGGGTTCGAGAACAATGTAGACATGACCGAGACACATCTCCGGTCAATAACCAATAGCGGGACCTGGATGCCCATATTGGCTCCTACATATTCTACGAAGATCTTTATCGGTCAGACCGCATAACAACATACGTTGTTCCCTTTGTCATCGGTATGTCACTTGCCCGAGATTCGATCGTCGGTATCTTAATACCTAGTTCAATCTCGTTACCGGCAAGTCTCTTTACTCGTTCCGTAATACATCATCTCACAACTAACTCATTAGTTGCAATGCTTGCAAGGCTTATGTGATGTGCATTACCGAGAGGGCCCAGAGATACCTCTCCGACAATCGGAGTGACAAATCCTAATCTCGAAATACGCCAACCCCAACAAATACTTTTGGAGACACCTGTAGAGCACGTTTATAATCACCCAGTTACGTTGTGATGTTTGGTAGCACACAAAGTGTTCCTCCGGTAAATGGGAGTTGCATAATCTCATAGTCATAGGAACATATATAAGTTATGAAGAAAGCAATAGCAACAAACTAAACGATCAAGTGCTAAGCTAATGGAATGGGTCAAGTCAATCACATCATTCTCCTAATGATGTGATCCCATTAACCAAATAACAACTCATGTCTATGGTTAGGAAACATAACCATCTTTGATCAATGAGCTAGTCAAGTAGAGGCATACTAGTGACACTCTGTTTGTCTATGTATTCACACATGTATTATGTTTCCGGTTAATACAATTCTAGCATGAATAATAAACATTTATCATGATATAAGGAAATAAATAATAACTTTATTATTGCCTCTAGGGCATATTTCCTCTTCAGTCTCCCAGTTGCACTAGAGTCAATAATCTAGATTACACTGTAATGAATCTAACACCCATGGAGCTTTGGTGCTGATCATGTTTTGCTCGTGGAAGAGGCTTAGTCAACGGGTCTGCAACATTCAGATCCGTATGTATCTTGCAAATCTCTATGTCTCCCACCTGGACTAAATCCCGGATGGAGTTGAAGCGTCTCTTGATGTGTTTGGTCCTTTTGTGAAATCTGGATTCCTTTGCCAAGGCAATTGCACCAGTATTGTCACAAAAGATTTTCATTGGACCCGATGCATTAGGTATGACACCTAGATCGGATATGAACTCCTTCATCCAGACTCCTTCGTTCGCTGCTTCCGAAGCAGCTATGTACTCCGCTTCACATGTAGATCCCGCTACGACGCTTTGTTTAGAACTGCACCAACTGACAGCTCCACCGTTTAATGTAAACACGTATCCGGTTTGCGATTTAGAATCGTCCGGATCAGTGTCAAAGCTTGCATCAACGTAACCTTTTACGGTGAGCTATTTGTCACCTCCATATACGAGAAACATATCCTTAGTCCTTTCAGGTATTTCAGGATGTTCTTGACCGCTATCCAGTGATCCACTCCTGGATTACTTTGGTACCTCCCTGCTAAACTTATAGCAAGGCACACATCAGGTCTGGTACACAGCATTGCATACATGATAGATCCTATGGCTGATGCATAGGGAACATCTTTCATATTCTCTCTATCTTCTGCAGTGGTCGGGCATTGAGTCTTACTCAACTTCACACCTTGTAACACAGGCAAGAACCCTTTCTTTGCTTGATCCATTTTGTACTTCTTCAAAATTTTGTCAAGGTATGTGCTTTGTGAAAGTCCAATTAAGCGTCTTGATCTATCTCTATAGATCTTAATGCCTAATATGTAAGCAGCTTCACCGAGGTCTTTCATTGAAAAACTTTTATTCAAGTATCCCTTTATGCTATCCAGAAATTCTATATCATTTCCAATCAGCAATATGTCATCCACATATAATATCAGAAATGCTACAGAGCTCCCACTCACTTTCTTGTAAATACAGGCTTCTCCGAAAGTCTGTATAAAACCAAATTCTTTGATCACACTATCAAAACGTTTATTCCAACTCCGAGAGGCTTGCACCAGTCCATAAATGGATCGCTGGAGCTTGCACACTTTGTTAGCTCCCTTTGGATCGACAAAACCTTCCGGTTGCTTCATATACAACTCTTCTTCCAGAAATCCATTCAGGAATGCAGTTTTGACATCCATCTGCCAAATTTCATAATCATAAAATGCGGCAATCGCTAACATGATTCGGACGGACTTAAGCATCGCTACGGGCGAGAAGGTCTCATCGTAGTCAATCCCTTGAACTTGCCGAAAACCTTTTGCGACAAGTCGAGCTTTGTAGACAGTAACATTACCATCAGCGTCAATCTTCTTCTTAAAGATCCATTTATTTTCTATTGCTTGCCGATCATTGGGCAAGTCAACCAAAGTCCATACTTTGTTCTCATACATGGATCCCATCTCAGATTTCATGGCTTCAAGCCACTTTGCGGAATCTGGGCTCACCATCGCTTCTTCATAGTTCGTAGGTTCATCATGATCTAGTAGCATGACTTCCAGAACAGGATTACTGTACCACTCTGGTGCGGATCTTACTCTGGTTGATCTACGAGGTTCAGTAGTATCTTGATCTGAAGTTTCATGATCATTATCATTGGATTCCTCACTAACTGGTGTAGGTGTCACTGAAACAGTTTTCTGTGATGAACTACTTTCCAGTAAGGGAGCAGGTACAGTTACCTCATCAAGTTCTACTTTCCTCCCACTCACTTCTTTCGAGAGAAACTCCTTCTCTAGAAAGGATCCATTCTTGGCAATGAATGTTTTGCCTTCGGATCTGTGATAGAAGGTGTACCCAACAGTTTCCTTTGAGTATCCTATGAAGACACATTTCTCCGATTTGGGTTCGAGCTTATCAGGTTGAAGCTTTTTCACATAAGCATCGCAGCCCCAAACTTTAAGAAACGACAACTTTGGTTTCTTGCCAAACCACAGTTCATAAGGCGTCGTCTCAACGGATTTTGATGGTGCCCTATTTAACGTGAATGCGGCCGTCTCTAGAGCATAACCCCAAAACGATAGCGGTAAATCAGTAAGACACATCATAGATCGCACCATATCCAGTAAAGTACGATTACGACGTTCGGACACACCATTACGCTGTGGTGTTCCGGGTGGCGTGAGTTGTGAAACTATTCCATAGTTTTTCAAATGTACACCAAACTCGTAACTCAAATATTCTCCTCCACGATCATATCGTAGAAACTTTATTTTCTTGTTACGATGATTTTCAACTTCACTCTGAAATTCTTTGAACTTTTCAAATGTTTCAGACTTATGTTTCATTAAGTAGATATACCCATATCTGCTTAAATCATCTGTGAAGGTGAGAAAATAACAATATCCGCCACGAGCCTCAATATTCATCGGACCACATACATCGGTATGTATGATTTCCAGCAAATCTGTTGCTCTCTCCATAGTACCGGAGAACGGTGTTTTAGTCATCTTGCCCATGAGGCACGGTTCGCAAGTACCAAGTGATTCATAATCAAGTGGTTCCAAAAGTCCATCAGTATGGAGTTTCTTCATGCGCTTTATACCGATATGACCTAAACGACAGTGCCACAAATAAGTTGCACTTTCATTATCAACTATGCATCTTTTGGCTTCAACATTATGAATATGTGTATTACTACTATCGAGATTCAATAAGAATAGACCACTCTTCAAGGGTGCATGACCATAAAAGATATTACTCATATAAATAGAACAACCATTATTCTCTGATTTAAATGAATAACCGTCTTGCATTAAACAAGATCCAGATATAATGTTCATGCTCAACGCTGGCACCAAATAACAATTATTTAGGTCTAATATTAATCCCGAAGGTAGATGTAGAGGTAGCGTGCCGACCGCGATCACATCGACTTTGGAACCGTTTCCCACGCGCATCGTCACCTCGTCCTTTGCCAGTGCCCGCTTATTCTGTAGTCCCTGTTTCGAGTTGCAAATATTAGCAACAGAACCAGTATCAAATACCCAGGTGCTACTGCGAGCTCTAGTAAGGTACACATCAATAACATGTATATCACATATACCTTTGTTCACTTTGCCATCCTTCTTATCCGCCAAATACTTGGGGCAGTTCCGCTTCTAGTGACCAGTCTGCTTGCAGTAGAAGCACTCAGTTTCAGGCTTCGGTCCAGACATGGGTTTCTTCTCCTGAGCAGCAACTTGCTTGCCGTTCTTTTTGAAGTTCCCCTTCTTCTTCCCTTTGCCCTTTTTCTTGAAACTAGTGGTTTTGTTAACCATCAACACTTGATGCTCCTTTTTGATTTCTACCTCCGCAGCTTTCAGCATTGCGAAGAGCTCGGGAATAGTCTTGTTCATCCCTTGCATATTATAGTTCATCACGAAGCTCTTGTAGCTTGGTGGCAGTGATTGGAGAATTCTGTCAATGACGCAATCATCCGGAAGATTAACTCCCAATTGAATCAAGTGATTATTATACCCAGACATTTTGAGTATATGCTCACTGACAGAACTGTTCTCCTCCATCTTGCAGCTATAGAACTTATTGGAGACTTCATATCTCTCAATTCGGGCATTTTTGAAATATTAACTTCAACTCCTGGAACATCTCATATGCTCCATGACGTTCAAAACGTCGTTGAAGTCCCGATTCTAAGCCGTAAAGCATGGCACACTGAACTATCGAGTAGTCATCAGCTTTGCTCTGCCAGACGTTCATAACATCTGGTGTTGCTCCAGCAGCAGGCCTGGCACCCAGCGGTGCTTCCAGGACGTAATTCTTCTGTGCAGCAATGAGGATAATCCTCAAGTTACGGACCCAGTCCGTGTAATTGCTACCATCATCTTTCAACTTTGCTTTCTCAAGGAATGCATTAAAATTCAACGGAACAACAACACGAGCCATCTATCTACAATCAACATAAACAAGCAAGATACTATCAGGGACTAAGTTCATGATAAATTTAAGTTCATTTAATCATATTACTTAAGAACTCCCACTTAGATAGAGATCCCTCTAATCTTCTAAGTGATTACGTGATCCAAATCAACTAAACCATATCCGATCATCACGTGAGATGGAGTAGTTTTCAATGGTGAACATCGTTTATGTTGATCATATCTACTATATGATTCACGCTCGACCTTTCGGTCTCCGTATTCCGAGGCCATATCTGCATACGCTAGGCTCGTCAAGTTTAATCTGAGTATTCTGCGTGTGCAAAACTGGCTTGCACCCGTTGTAGATGGACGTAGAGCTTATCACACCCGATCATCACGTGGTGTCTGGGCACGACGAACTTTGGCAACGGTGCATACTCAGGGAGAACACTTCTTGATAATTTAGTGAGAGATCATCTTATAATGCTACCATCAATCAAAGCAAGATAAGATCCATAAAAAGATAAACATCACATGCAATCAATATAAGTGATATGATATGGCCATCATCATCTTGTGCTTGTGATCTCCATCTCCGAAGCACCGTCATGATCACCATCGTCACCGGCGCGACACCTTGATCTCCATCGTAGCATCGTTGTCGTCTCGCCAATCTTATGCTTCCACGACTATCACTACCGTTTAGTAATAAAGTAAAGCATTACATCGCGATTGCATTGCATACAATAAAGCGACAACCATATGGCTCCTGCCAGTTGCCGATAACTCGGTTACAAAACATGATCATCTCATACAATAAAATTCAGCATCATGCCTTGACCATATCACATCACAACATGCCCTGCAAAAACAAGTTAGACGTCCTCTACTTTGTTGTTGCAAGTTTTACGTGGCTGCTACGGGCTTAAGTAAGAACCAATCTCACCTACGCATCAAAACCACAACGATAGTTTGTCAAATAGACTCCGTTTTAACCTTCGCAAGGACCGGGCGTAGCCATACTTGGTTCAACTAAAGTTGGAGAGACAGTCGCCCGCAAGCCATCTCTGTGCAAAGCACGTCGAGGGAACCGGTCTCGCGTAAGCGTACGCGTAAGGTTGGTCCGGGTCGTCTCATCCAACAATACCGCCGAACCAAAGTATGACATGCTGGTAGGCAGTATGACTTGTATCGTCCACAACTCACTTGTGTTCTAATCGTGCATATAACATCAACATAAATAACCTAGGCTCGGATGCCACTGTTGAGTTTCGTAGTAATTTCAAAAAATTTCCTACGCACACGCAAGATCATGTGATGCATAGCAACGAGGGGGAGAGTGTTGTCTACGTACCCAACGCAGACCGACTGCGGAAGCGATGACATGACGTAGAGGAAGTAGTCGTACGTCTTCACGATCCAACCGATCAAGCACCGAAACTACGACACCTCCGAGTTCGAGCACACGTTCAGCTCGATGACGATCCCCGGACTCCGATCCAGCAAAGTGTCGGGGTAGAGTTTCGTCAGCACGACGGCGTGGTGACGATCTTGATGAACTACAGCAGCAGGGCTTCGCCTAAACTCCGCTACAGTATTATCGAGGTATATGGTGGCAGGGGGCACCGCACACGGCTAAGGAATAGATCATGTGGATCAACTTGTGTGTTCTAGGGTGCCTCTACCTCAGTATATAAAGGAGCCAAGGGGGGAGGGGGGCGCCGGCCAGAGAGAGAGGCGCAGGAGGAGTCCTACTCCTTCCGGGAGTAGGGCTCCCCCCCCCCCCAATCCTAT